>NW_026968959.1:0-60550 GCF_028390025.1 Pseudophryne corroboree
AACCGTTTTGTGGCATATGAGAAATTCCCTAAGCCCCGGACCTGTCGATTTTGGTCAAAAATGAAAATTTCAAAAGTGCCCCAATTTCTGCTTTAAACTTTAGGTACTATCCCAAAATGTATCACTAAGGTGACAGAAGTTGATTTCGGAGCATCATTTTTGAGCAGGAGCTTCAACCGTTTTGTGGCATATGAGAAATTCCCTAAGCCCCGGACCTGTCGATTTTGGTCAAAAATTAAAATTTCAAAAGTGCCGCAATTTCTGCTTTAAACTTTAGGTACTATCCCAAAATGTATCACTAAGGTGACAGAAGTTGATTTCGGAGCATCATTTTTGAGCAGGAGCTTCAACCGTTTTGTGGCATATGAGAAATTCCCTAAGCCCCGGACCTGTTGATTTTGGTCAGAAATGAAAATTTCAAAAGTGCCGCAATTTCTGCTTTAAAACTTAGGTACTATCCCAAAATGTATCACTAAGGTGACAGAAGTTGATTTCGGAGCATCATTTTTGAACAGGAGCTTCAACCGTTTTGTGGCATATGAGAAATTCCCTAAGCCCCCCGGACCTGTCGATTTTGGTCAAAAATGAAAATTTCAAAAGTGCCCCAATTTCTGCTTTAAACTTTAGGTACTATCCCAAAATGTATCACTAAGGTGACAGAAGTTGATTTCGGAGCATCATTTTTGAGCAGGAGCTTCAACCGTTTTTTGGCATATGAGAAATTCCCTAAGCTCCGGACCTGTCGATTTTGGTCAAAAATGAAAATTTCAAAAGTGCCCCAATTTCTGCTTTAAACTTTAGGTACTATCCCAAAATGTATCACTAAGGTGACAGAAGTTGATTTCGGAGCATCATTTTTGAGCAGGAGCTTCAACCGTTTTGTGGCATATGAGAAATTCCCTAAGCCCCGGACCTGTTGATTTTGGTCAAAAATGAAAATTTCAAAAGTGCCCCAATTTCTGCTTTAAACTTTAGGTACTATCCCAAAATGTATCACTAAGGTGACAGAAGTTGATTTCGGAGCATCATTTTTGAGCAGGAGCTTCAACCGTTTTGTGGCATATGAGAAATTCCCTAAGCCCCGGACCTGTTGATTTTGGTCAAAAATGAAAATTTCAAAAGTGCCGCAATTTCTGCTTTAAAACTTAGGTACTATCCCAAAATGTATCACTAAGGTGACAGAAGTTGATTTCGGAGCATCATTTTTGAACAGGAGCTTCAAACGTTTTGTGGCATATGAGAAATTCCCTAAGCCCCCCGGACCTGTCGATTTTGGTCAAAAATGAAAATTTCAAAAGTGCCCCAATTTCTGCTTTAAACTTTAGGTACTATCCCAAAATGTATCACTAAGGTGACAGAAGTTGATTTCGGAGCATCATTTTTGAGCAGGAGCTTCAACCGTTTTGTGGCATATGAGAAATTCCCTAAGCTCCGGACCTGTCGATTTTGGTCAAAAATGAAAATTTCAAAAGTGCCCCAATTTCTGCTTTAAACTTTAGGTACTATCCCAAAATGTATCACTAAGGTGACAGAAGTTGATTTCGGAGCATCATTTTTGAGCAGGAGCTTCAACCGTTTTGTGGCATATGAGAAATTCCCTAAGCCCCGGACCTGTTGATTTTGGTCAAAAATGAAAATTTCAAAAGTGCCCCAATTTCTGCTTTAAAACTTTAGGTACTATCCCAAAATGTATCACTAAGGTGACTGAAGTTGATTTCGGAGCATCATTTTTGAGCAGGAGCTTCAACCATTTTGTGGCATATGAGAAATTCCCTAAGCCCCGGACCTTTCGATTTTGGTCAAAAATAAAAATTTCAAAAGTGCCCCAATTTCTGATTTATACTTTATGTACTATCCCAAAATGTATCACTAAGGTGACAGAAGTTGATTTCGGAGCATCATTTTTGAGCAGGAGCTTCAACCGTTTTGTGGCATATGAGAAATTCCCTAAGCCCCGGACCTGTCAATTTTGGTCAAAAATGAAAATTTCAAAAGTGCCGCAATTTCTGCTTTAAACTTTAGGTACTATCCCAAAATGTATCACTTAAGGTGACAGAAGTTGATTTCGGAGCATCATTTTTGAACAGGAGCTTCAACCTTGTTTATGGCATATGAGAAATTCCCTAAACCCCGGAACTGTCGATGTTGGTCAAAAATGAAAATTTCAAAAGTGCCGCAATTTCTGCTTTAAAACTTAGGTACTATCCCAAAATGTATCACTAAGGTGACAGAAGTTGATTTCGGAGCATCATTTTTGAGCAGGAGCTTCAACCGTTTTGTGGCATATGAGAAATTCCCTAAGCCCCGGACCTGTCGATTTTGGTCAAAAATGAAAATTTCAAAAGTGCCCCAATTTCTGCTTTAAACTTTAGGTACTATCCCAAAATGTATCACTAAGGTGACAGAAGTTGATTTCGGAGCATCATTTTTGAGCAGGAGCTTCAACCGTTTTGTGGCATATGAGAAATTCCCTAAGCCCCGGACCTGTCGATTTTGGTCAAAAATTAAAATTTCAAAAGTGCCGCAATTTCTGCTTTAAACTTTAGGTACTATCCCAAAATGTATCACTAAGGTGACAGAAGTTGATTTCGGAGCATCATTTTTGAGCAGGAGCTTCAACCGTTTTGTGGCATATGAGAAATTCCCTAAGCCCCGGACCTGTTGATTTTGGTCAGAAATGAAAATTTCAAAAGTGCCGCAATTTCTGCTTTAAAACTTAGGTACTATCCCAAAATGTATCACTAAGGTGACAGAAGTTGATTTCGGAGCATCATTTTTGAACAGGAGCTTCAACCGTTTTGTGGCATATGAGAAATTCCCTAAGCCCCCCGGACCTGTCGATTTTGGTCAAAAATGAAAATTTCAAAAGTGCCCCAATTTCTGCTTTAAACTTTAGGTACTATCCCAAAATGTATCACTAAGGTGACAGAAGTTGATTTCGGAGCATCATTTTTGAGCAGGAGCTTCAACCGTTTTTTGGCATATGAGAAATTCCCTAAGCTCCGGACCTGTCGATTTTGGTCAAAAATGAAAATTTCAAAAGTGCCCCAATTTCTGCTTTAAACTTTAGGTACTATCCCAAAATGTATCACTAAGGTGACAGAAGTTGATTTCGGAACATCATTTTTGAGCAGGAGCTTCAACCGTTTTGTGGCATATGAGAAATTCCCTAAGCCCCGGACCTGTTGATTTTGGTCAAAAATGAAAATTTCAAAAGTGCCCCAATTTCTGCTTTAAACTTTAGGTACTATCCCAAAATGTATCACTAAGGTGACAGAAGTTGATTTCGGAGCATCATTTTTGAGCAGGAGCTTCAACCGTTTTGTGGCATATGAGAAATTCCCTAAGCCCCGGACCTGTTGATTTTGGTCAAAAATGAAAATTTCAAAAGTGCCGCAATTTCTGCTTTAAAACTTAGGTACTATCCCAAAATGTATCACTAAGGTGACAGAAGTTGATTTCGGAGCATCATTTTTGAACAGGAGCTTCAACCGTTTTGTGGCATATGAGAAATTCCCTAAGCCCCCCGGACCTGTCGATTTTGGTCAAAAATGAAAATTTCAAAAGTGCCCCAATTTCTGCTTTAAACTTTAGGTACTATCCCAAAATGTATCACTAAGGTGACAGAAGTTGATTTCGGAGCATCATTTTTGAGCAGGAGCTTCAACCGTTTTGTGGCATATGAGAAATTCCCTAAGCTCCGGACCTGTCGATTTTGGTCAAAAATGAAAATTTCAAAAGTGCCCCAATTTCTGCTTTAAACTTTAGGTACTATCCCAAAATGTATCACTAAGGTGACAGAAGTTGATTTCGGAGCATCATTTTTGAGCAGGAGCTTCAACCGTTTTGTGGCATATGAGAAATTCCCTAAGCCCCGGACCTGTTGATTTTGGTCAAAAATGAAAATTTCAAAAGTGCCCCAATTTCTGCTTTAAACTTTAGGTACTATCCCAAAATGTATCACTAAGGTGACAGAAGTTGATTTCGGAGCATCATTTTTGAACAGGAGCTTCAACCGTTTTGTGGCATATGAGAAATTCCCTAAGCCCCGGACCTGTCGATTTTGGTCAAAAATGAAAATTTCAAAAGTGCCCCAATTTCTGCTTTAAACTTTAGGTACTATCCCAAAATGTATCACTAAGGTGACAGAAGTTGATTTCGGAGCATCATTTTTGAACAGGAGCTTCAACCGTTTTGTGGCATATGAGAAATTCCCTAAGCCCCGAACCTGTCGATTTTGGTCAAAAATGAAAATTTCAAAAGTGCCCCAATTTCTGCCTTAAACTTTAGGTACTATCCCAAAATGTATCACTAAGGTGACAGAAGTTGATTTCGGAGCATCATTTTTGAGCAGGAGCTTCAACCGTTTTGTGGCATATGAGAAATTCCCTAAGCCCCGGACCTGTCGATTTTGGTCAAAAATGAAAATTTCAAAAGTGCCCCAATTTCTGCTTTAAACTTTAGGTACTATCCCAAAATGTATCACTAAGGTGACAGAAGTTGATTTCGGAGCATCATTTTTGAGCAGGAGCTTCAACCGTTTTGTGGCATATGAGAAATTCCCTAAGCCCCGGACCTGTTGATTTTGGTCAAAAATGAAAATTTCAAAAGTGCCCCAATTTCTGCTTTAAACTTTAGGTACTATCCCAAAATGTATCACTAAGGTGACTGAAGTTGATTTCGGAGCATCATTTTTGAGCAGGAGCTTCAACCATTTTGTGGCATATGAGAAATTCCCTAAGCCCCGGACCTGTCGATTTTGGTCAAAAATAAAAATTTCAAAAGTGCCCCAATTTCTGATTTATACTTTATGTACTATCCCAAAATGTATCACTAAGGTGACAGAAGTTGATTTCGGAGCATCATTTTTGAGCAGGAACTTCAACCGTTTTGTGGCATATGAGAAATTCCCTAAGCCCCGGACCTGTTGATTTTGGTCAAAAATGAAAATTTCAAAAGTGCCGCAATTTCTGCTTTAAAACTTAGGTACTATCCCAAAATGTATCACTAAGGTGACAGAAGTTGATTTCGGAGCATCATTTTTGAACAGGAGCTTCAACCGTTTTGTGGCATATGAGAAATTCCCTAAGCCCCGGACCTGACGATTTTGGTCAAAAATAAAAATTTCAAAAGTGCCCCAATTTCTGCTTTATACTTTATGTACTATCCCAAAATGTATCACTAAGGTGACAGAAGTTGATTTCGGAGCATCATTTTTGAGCAGGAACTTCAACCGTTTTGTGGGATATGAGAAATTCCCTAAGCCCCGGACCTGTCGATTTTGGTCAAAAATGAAAATTTCAAAAGTGCCGCAATTTCTGCTTTAAAACTTAGGTACTATCCCAAAATGTATCACTAAGGTGACAGAAGTTGATTTCGGAGCATCATTTTTGAACAGGAGCTTCAACCGTTTTGTGGCATATGAGAAATTCCCTAAGCCCCGGACCTGTCGATTTTGGTCAAAAATGAAAATTTCAAAAGTGCCCCAATTTCTGCTTTAAACTTTAGGTACTATCCCAAAATGTATCACTAAGGTGACAGAAGTTGATTTTGGAGCATCATTTTTGAACAGGAGCTTCAACCGTTTTGTGGCATATGAGAAATTCCCTAAGCCCCGTACCTGTCGATTTTGGTCATAAATGAAAATTTCAAAAGTGCCCCAATTTCTGCTTTAAACTTTAGGTACTATCCCAAAATGTATCACTAAGGTGACAGAAGTTGATTTCGGAGCATCATTTTTGAGCAGGAGCTTCAACCGTTTTGTGGCATATGAGAAATTCCCTAAGCCCCGGACCTGTCGATTTTGGTCAAAAATGAAAATTTCAAAAGTGCCGCAATTTCTGCTTTAAACTTTAGGTACTATCCCAAAATGTATCACTAAGGTGACAGAAGTTGATTTCAGAGTATCATTTTTGAGCAGGAGCTTCAACCGTTTTGTGGCATATGAGAAATTCCCTAAGCTCCGGACCAGTCGATTTTGGTCAAAAATTTAAATTTCAAAAGTGCCGCAATTTCTGCTTTAAAACTTAGGTACTATCCCAAAATGTATCACTAAGGTGACAGAAGTTGATTTCGGAGCATCATTTTTGAGCAGGAGCTTCAACCGTTTTGTGGCATATGAGAAATTCCCTAAGCCCCGGACCAGTCGATTTTGGTCAAAAATTTAAATTTCAAAAGTGCCGCAATTTCTGCTTTAAACTTTAGGTACTATCCCAAAATGTATCACTTAAGGTGACAGAAGTTGATTTCGGAGCATCATTTTTGAACAGGAGCTTCAACCGTTTTGTGGCATATGAGAAATTCCCTAAACCCCGGAACTGTCGATGTTGGTCAAAAATGAAAATTTCAAAAGTGCCGCAATTTCTGCTTTAAAACTTAGGTACTATCCCAAAATGTTTCACTAAGGTGACAGAAGTTGATTTCGGAGCATCATTTTTGAGCAGGAGCTTCAACCGTTTTGTGGCATATGAGAAATTCCCTAAGCCCCGGACCTGTCGATTTTGGTCAAAAATGAAAATTTCAAAAGTGCCCCAATTTCTGCTTTAAACTTTAGGTACTATCCCAAAATGTATCACTAAGGTGACAGAAGTTGATTTCGGAGCATCATTTTTGAGCAGGAGCTTCAACCGTTTTGTGGCATATGAGAAATTCCCTAAGCCCCGGACCTGTTGATTTTGGTCAAAAATGAAAATTTCAAAAGTGCCCCAATTTCTGCTTTAAACTTTAGGTACTATCCCAAAATGTATCACTAAGGTGACTGAAGTTGATTTCGGAGCATCATTTTTGAGCAGGAGCTTCAACCATTTTGTGGCATATGAGAAATTCCCTAAGCCCCGGACCTGTCGATTTTGGTCAAAAATAAAAATTTCAAAAGTGCACCAATTTCTGCTTTATACTTTATGTACTATCCCAAAATGTATCACTAAGGTGACAGAAGTTGATTTCGGAGCATCATTTTTGAGCAGGAACTTCAACCGTTTTGTGGGATATGAGAAATTCCCTAAGCCCCGGACCTGTCGATTTTGGTCAAAAATGAAAATTTCAAAAGTGCCGCAATTTCTGCTTTAAAACTTAGGTACTATCCCAAAATGTATCACTAAGGTGACAGAAGTTGATTTCGGAGCATCATTTTTGAACAGGAGCTTCAACCGTTTTGTGGCATATGAGAAATTCCCTAAGCCCCGGACCTGTCGATTTTGGTCAAAAATGAAAATTTCAAAAGTGCCCCAATTTCTGCTTTAAACTTTAGGTACTATCCCAAAATGTATCACTAAGGTGACAGAAGTTGATTTTGGAGCATCATTTTTGAACAGGAGCTTCAACCGTTTTGTGGCATATGAGAAATTCCCTAAGCCCCGTACCTGTCGATTTTGGTCATAAATGAAAATTTCAAAAGTGCCCCAATTTCTGCTTTAAACTTTAGGTACTATCCCAAAATGTATCACTAAGGTGACAGAAGTTGATTTCGGAGCATCATTTTTGAGCAGGAGCTTCAACCGTTTTGTGGCATATGAGAAATTCCCTAAGCCCCGGACCTGTCGATTTTGGTCAAAAATGAAAATTTCAAAAGTGCCGCAATTTCTGCTTTAAACTTTAGGTACTATCCCAAAATGTATCACTAAGGTGACAGAAGTTGATTTCGGAGCATCATTTTTGAACAGGAGCTTCAACCGTTTTGTGGCATATGAGAAATTCCCTAAACCCCGGAACTGTCGATGTTGGTCAAAAATGAAAATTTCAAAAGTGCCGCAATTTCTGCTTTAAAACTTAGGTACTATCCCAAAATGTATCACTAAGGTGACAGAAGTTGATTTCGGAGCATCATTTTTGAGCAGGAGCTTCAACCATTTTGTGGCATATGAGAAATTCCCTAAGCCCCGGACCAGTCGATTTTGGTCAAAAATTTAAATTTCAAAAGTGCCGCAATTTCTGCTTTAAAACTTAGGTACTATCCCAAAATGTATCACTAAGGTGACAGAAGTTGATTTCGGAGCATCATTTTTGAGCAGGAGCTTCAACCGTTTTGTGGCATATGAGAAATTCCCTAAGCCCCGGACCTGTCGATTTTGGTCAAAAATGAAAATTTCAAAAGTGCCCCAATTTCTGCTTTAAACTTTAGGTACTATCCCAAAATGTATCACTAAGGTGACAGAAGTTGATTTCGGAGCATCATTTTTGAACAGGAGCTTCAACCGTTTTGTGGCATATGAGAAATTCCCTAAACCCCGGAACTGTCGATGTTGGTCAAAAATGAAAATTTCAAAAGTGCCGCAATTTCTGCTTTAAAACTTAGGTACTATCCCAAAATGTATCACTAAGGTGACAGAAGTTGATTTCGGAGCATCATTTTTGAGCAGGAGCTTCAACCATTTTGTGGCATATGAGAAATTCCCTAAGCCCCGGACCAGTCGATTTTGGTCAAAAATTTAAATTTCAAAAGTGCCGCAATTTCTGCTTTAAAACTTAGGTACTATCCCAAAATGTATCACTAAGGTGACAGAAGTTGATTTCGGAGCATCATTTTTGAGCAGGAGCTTCAACCGTTTTGTGGCATATGAGAAATTCCCTAAGCCCCGGACCTGTTGATTTTGGTCAAAAATGAAAATTTCAAAAGTGCCCCAATTTCTGCTTTAAACTTTAGGTACTATCCCAAAATGTATCACTAAGGTGACAGAAGTTGATTTCGGAGCATCATTTTTGAGCAGGAGCTTCAACCGTTTTGTGGCATATGAGAAATTCCCTAAGCCCCGGACCTGTTGATTTTGGTCAAAAATGAAAATTTCAAAAGTGCCCCAATTTCTGCTTTAAACTTTAGGTACTATCCCAAAATGTATCACTAAGGTGACTGAAGTTGATTTCGGAGCATCATTTTTGAGCAGGAGCTTCAACCATTTTGTGGCATATGAGAAATTCCCTAAGCCCCGGACCTGTCGATTTTGGTCAAAAATGAAAATTTCAAAAGTGCCCCAATTTCTGCTTTAAACTTTAGGTACTATCCCAAAATGTATCACTAAGGTGACAGAAGTTGATTTCGGAGCATCATTTTTGAGCAGGAGCTTCAACCGTTTTGTGGCATATGAGAAATTCCCTAAGCCCCGGACCTGTCGATTTTGGTCAAAAATTAAAATTTCAAAAGTGCCGCAATTTCTGCTTTAAAACGTAGGTACTATCCCAAAATGTATCACTAAGGTGACAGAAGTTGATTTCGGAGCATCATTTTTGAACAGGAGCTTTAACCGTTTTGTGGCATATGAGAAATTTCCTAAATCCCCGACCAGTCGATTTTGGTCAAAAATTTAAATTTCAAAAGTGCCGCAATTTCTGCTTTAAAACTTAGGTACTATCCCAAAATGTATCACTAAGGTGACAGAAGTTGATTTCGGAGCAACATTTTTGAGCAGGAGCTTCAACCGTTTTGTGGCATATGAGAAATTCCCTAAGCCCCGGACCTGTCGATTTTGGTCAAAAATGAAAATTTCAAAAGTGCCCCAATTTCTGCTTTAAACTTTAGGTACTATCCCAAAATGTATCACTAAGGTGACAGAAGTTGATTTCGGAGCATCATTTTTGAGCAGGAGCTTCAACCGTTTTGTGGCATATGAGAAATTCCCTAAGCCCCGGACCTGTTGATTTTGGTCAGAAATGAAAATTTCAAAAGTGCCGCAATTTCTGCTTTAAAACTTAGGTACTATCCCAAAATGTATCACTAAGGTGACAGAAGTTGATTTCGGAGCATCATTTTTGAACAGGAGCTTCAACCGTTTTGTGGCATATGAGAAATTCCCTAAGCCCCGGACCTGTCGATTTTGGTCAAAAATGAAAATTTCAAAAGTGCCCCAATTTCTGCTTTAAACTTTAGGTACTATCCCAAAATGTATCACTAAGGTGACAGAAGTTGATTTCGGAGCATCATTTTTGAGCAGGAGCTTTAACCGTTTTGTGGCATATGAGAAATTCCCTAAGCCCCGGACCTGTTGATTTTGGTCAAAAATGAAAATTTCAAAAGTGCCGCAATTTCTGCTTTAAAACTTAGGTACTATCCCAAAATGTATCACTAAGGTGACAGAAGTTGATTTCGGAGCATCATTTTTGAACAGGAGCTTCAACCGTTTTGTGGCATATGAGAAATTCCCTAAGCCCCCCGGACCTGTCGATTTTGGTCAAAAATGAAAATTTCAAAAGTGCCCCAATTTCTGCTTTAAACTTTAGGTACTATCCCAAAATGTATCACTAAGGTGACAGAAGTTGATTTCGGAGCATCATTTTTGAGCAGGAGCTTCAACCGTTTTGTGGCATATGAGAAATTCCCTAAGCTCCGGACCTGTCGATTTTGGTCAAAAATGAAAATTTCAAAAGTGCCCCAATTTCTGCTTTAAACTTTAGGTACTATCCCAAAATGTATCACTAAGGTGACAGAAGTTGATTTCGGAGCATCATTTTTGAGCAGGAGCTTCAACCGTTTTGTGGCATATGAGAAATTCCCTAAGCCCCGGACCTGTTGATTTTGGTCAAAAATGAAAATTTCAAAAGTGCCCCAATTTCTGCTTTAAACTTTAGGTACTATCCCAAAATGTATCACTAAGGTGACTGAAGTTGATTTCGGAGCATCATTTTTGAGCAGGAGCTTCAACCATTTTGTGGCATATGAGAAATTCCCTAAGCCCCGGACCTTTCGATTTTGGTCAAAAATAAAAATTTCAAAAGTGCCCCAATTTCTGATTTATACTTTATGTACTATCCCAAAATGTATCACTAAGGTGACAGAAGTTGATTTCGGAGCATTATTTTTGAGCAGGAGCTTCAACCGTTTTGTGGCATATGAGAAATTCCCTAAGCCCCGGACCTGTCTATTTTGGTTAAAAATGAAAATTTCAAAAGTGCCGCAATTTCTGCTTTAAACTTTAGGTACTATCCCAAAATGTATCACTTAAGGTGACAGAAGTTGATTTCGGAGCATCATTTTTGAACAGGAGCTTCAACCTTGTTTATGGCATATGAGAAATTCCCTAAACCCCGGAACTGTCGATGTTGGTCAAAAATGAAAATTTCAAAAGTGCCGCAATTTCTGCTTTAAAACTTAGGTACTATCCCAAAATGTATCACTAAGGTGACAGAAGTTGATTTCGGAGCATCATTTTTGAGCAGGAGCTTCAACCGTTTTGTGGCATATGAGAAATTCCCTAAGCCCCGGACCTGTCGATTTTGGTCAAAAATGAAAATTTCAAAAGTGCCCCAATTTCTGCTTTAAACTTTAGGTACTATCCCAAAATGTATCACTAAGGTGACAGAAGTTGATTTCGGAGCATCATTTTTGAGCAGGAGCTTCAACCGTTTTGTGGCATATGAGAAATTCCCTAAGCCCCGGACCTGTTGATTTTGGTCAAAAATGAAAATTTCAAAAGTGCCGCAATTTCTGCTTTAAAACTTAGGTACTATCCCAAAATGTATCACTAAGGTGACAGAAGTTGATTTCGGAGCATCATTTTTGAACAGGAGCTTTAACCGTTTTGTGGCATATGAGAAATTTCCTAAACCCCGGACCAGTCGATTTTGGTCAAAAATTTAAATTTCAAAAGTGCCGCAATTTCTGCTTTAAAACTTAGGTACTATCCCAAAATGTATCACTAAGGTGACAGAAGTTGATTTCGGAGCATCATTTTTGAGCAGGAGCTTCAACCGTTTTGTGGCATATGAGAAATTCCCTAAGCCCCGGACCTGTCGATTTTGGTCAAAAATTAAAATTTCAAAAGTGCCCCAATTTCTGCTTTAAACTTTAGGTACTATCCCAAAATGTATCACTAAGGTGACAGAAGTTGATTTCGGAGCATCATTTTTGAACAGGAGCTTCAACCGTTTTGTGGCATATGAGAAATTCCCTAAGCCCCGGACCTGTTGATTTTGGTCAAAAATGAAAATTTCAAAAGTGCCCCAATTTCTGCTTTAAACTTTAGGTACTATCCCAAAATGTATCACTAAGGTGACAGAAGTTGATTTCGGAGCATCATTTTTGAACAGGAGCTTCAACCGTTTTGTGGCATATGAGAAATTCCCTAAGCCCCGGACCTGTCGATTTTGGTCAAAAATGAAAATTTCAAAAGTGCCCCAATTTCTGCCTTAAACTTTAGGTACTATCCCAAAATGTATCACTAAGGTGACAGAAGTTGATTTCGGAGCATCATTTTTGAGCAGGAGCTTCAACCGTTTTGTGGCATATGAGAAATTCCCTAAGCCCCGGACCTGTCGATTTTGGTCAAAAATGAAAATTTCAAAAGTGCCCCAATTTCTGCTTTAAACTTTAGGTACTATCCCAAAATGTATCACTAAGGTGACAGAAGTTGATTTCGGAGCATCATTTTTGAGCAGGAGCTTCAACCGTTTTGTGGCATATGAGAAATTCCCTAAGCCCCGGACCTGTTGATTTTGGTCAAAAATTAAAATTTCAAAAGTGCCCCAATTTCTGCTTTAAACTTTAGGTACTATCCCAAAATGTATCACTAAGGTGACTGAAGTTGATTTCGGAGCATCATTTTTGAGCAGGAGCTTCAACCATTTTGTGGCATATGAGAAATTCCCTAAGCCCCGGACCTGTCGATTTTGGTCAAAAATAAAAATTTCAAAAGTGCCCCAATTTCTGATTTATACTTTATGTACTATCCCAAAATGTATCACTAAGGTGACAGAAGTTGATTTCGGAGCATCATTTTTGAGCAGGAACTTCAACCGTTTTGTGGCATATGAGAAATTCCCTAAGCCCTGGACCTGTTGATTTTGGTCAAAAATGAAAATTTCAAAAGTGCCGCAATTTCTGCTTTAAAACTTAGGTACTATCCCAAAATGTATCACTAAGGTGACAGAAGTTGATTTCGGAGCATCATTTTTGAACAGGAGCTTCAACCGTTTTGTGGCATATGAGAAATTCCCTAAGCCCCGGACCTGACGATTTTGGTCAAAAATAAAAATTTCAAAAGTGCCCCAATTTCTGCTTTATACTTTATGTACTATCCCAAAATGTATCACTAAGGTGACAGAAGTTGATTTCGGAGCATCATTTTTGAGCAGGAACTTCAACCGTTTTGTGGGATATGAGAAATTCCCTAAGCCCCGGACCTGTCGATTTTGGTCAAAAATGAAAATTTCAAAAGTGCCGCAATTTCTGCTTTAAAACTTAGGTACTATCCCAAAATGTATCACTAAGGTGACAGAAGTTGATTTCGGAGCATCATTTTTGAACAGGAGCTTCAACCGTTTTGTGGCATATGAGAAATTCCCTAAGCCCCGGACCTGTCGATTTTGGTCAAAAATGAAAATTTCAAAAGTGCCCCAATTTCTGCTTTAAACTTTAGGTACTATCCCAAAATGTATCACTAAGGTGACAGAAGTTGATTTTGGAGCATCATTTTTGAACAGGAGCTTCAACCGTTTTGTGGCATATGAGAAATTCCCTAAGCCCCGGACCTGTCGATTTTGGTCATAAATGAAAATTTCAAAAGTGCCCCAATTTCTGCTTTAAACTTTAGGTACTATCCCAAAATGTATCACTAAGGTGACAGAAGTTGATTTCGGAGCATCATTTTTGAGCAGGAGCTTCAACCGTTTTGTGGCATATGAGAAATTCCCTAAGCCCCGGACCTGTCGATTTTGGTCAAAAATGAAAATTTCAAAAGTGCCGCAATTTCTGCTTTAAACTTTAGGTACTATCCCAAAATGTATCACTAAGGTGACAGAAGTTGATTTCAGAGTATCATTTTTGAGCAGGAGCTTCAACCGTTTTGTGGCATATGAGAAATTCCCTAAGCTCCGGACCAGTCGATTTTGGTCAAAAATTGAAATTTCAAAAGTGCCGCAATTTCTGCTTTAAAACTTAGGTACTATCCCAAAATGTATCACTAAGGTGACAGAAGTTGATTTCGGAGCATCATTTTTGAGCAGGAGCTTCAACCGTTTTGTGGCATATGAGAAATTCCCTAAGCCCCGGACCAGTCGATTTTGGTCAAAAATTTAAATTTCAAAAGTGCCGCAATTTCTGCTTTAAAACTTAGGTACTATCCCAAAATGTATCACTAAGGTGACAGAAGTTGATTTCGGAGCATCATTTTTGAGCAGGAGCTTCAACCGTTTTGTGGCATATGAGAAATTCCCTAAGCCCCGGACCTGTCGATTTTGGTCAAAAATGAAAATTTCAAAAGTGCCGCAATTTCTGCTTTAAACTTTAGGTACTATCCCAAAATGTATCACTTAAGGTGACAGAAGTTGATTTCGGAGCATCATTTTTGAACAGGAGCTTCAACCGTTTTGTGGCATATGAGAAATTCCCTAAACCCCGGAACTGTCGATGTTGGTCAAAAATGAAAATTTCAAAAGTGCCGCAATTTCTGCTTTAAAACTTAGGTACTATCCCAAAATGTTTCACTAAGGTGACAGAAGTTGATTTCGGAGCATCATTTTTGAGCAGGAGCTTCAACCGTTTTGTGGCATATGAGAAATTCCCTAAGCCCCGGACCTGTCGATTTTGGTCAAAAATGAAAATTTCAAAAGTGCCCCAATTTCTGCTTTAAACTTTAGGTACTATCCCAAAATGTATCACTAAGGTGACAGAAGTTGATTTCGGAGCATCATTTTTGAGCAGGAGCTTCAACCGTTTTGTGGCATATGAGAAATTCCCTAAGCCCCGGACCTGTCGATTTTGGTCAAAAATGAAAATTTCAAAAGTGCCCCAATTTCTGCTTTAAACTTTAGGTACTATCCCAAAATGTATCACTAAGGTGACAGAAGTTGATTTCGGAGCATCATTTTTGAGCAGGAGCTTCAACCGTTTTGTGGCATATGAGAAATTCCCTAAGCCCCGGACCTGTTGATTTTGGTCAAAAATGAAAATTTCAAAAGTGCCCCAATTTCTGCTTTAAACTTTAGGTACTATCCCAAAATGTATCACTAAGGTGACTGAAGTTGATTTCGGAGCATCATTTTTGAGCAGGAGCTTCAACCATTTTGTGGCATATGAGAAATTCCCTAAGCCCCGGACCTGTCGATTTTGGTCAAAAATAAAAATTTCAAAAGTGCCCCAATTTCTGATTTATACTTTATGTACTATCCCAAAATGTATCACTAAGGTGACAGAAGTTGATTTCGGAGCATCATTTTTGAGCAGGAACTTCAACCGTTTTGTGGCATATGAGAAATTCCCTAAGCCCTGGACCTGTTGATTTTGGTCAAAAATGAAAATTTCAAAAGTGCCGCAATTTCTGCTTTAAAACTTAGGTACTATCCCAAAATGTATCACTAAGGTGACAGAAGTTGATTTCGGAGCATCATTTTTGAACAGGAGCTTCAACCGTTTTGTGGCATATGAGAAATTCCCTAAGCCCCGGACCTGACGATTTTGGTCAAAAATAAAAATTTCAAAAGTGCCCCAATTTCTGCTTTATACTTTATGTACTATCCCAAAATGTATCACTAAGGTGACAGAAGTTGATTTCGGAGCATCATTTTTGAGCAGGAACTTCAACCGTTTTGTGGGATATGAGAAATTCCCTAAGCCCCGGACCTGTCGATTTTGGTCAAAAATGAAAATTTCAAAAGTGCCGCAATTTCTGCTTTAAAACTTAGGTACTATCCCAAAATGTATCACTAAGGTGACAGAAGTTGATTTCGGAGCATCATTTTTGAACAGGAGCTTCAACCGTTTTGTGGCATATGAGAAATTCCCTAAGCCCCGGACCTGTCGATTTTGGTCAAAAATGAAAATTTCAAAAGTGCCCCAATTTCTGCTTTAAACTTTAGGTACTATCCCAAAATGTATCACTAAGGTGACAGAAGTTGATTTTGGAGCATCATTTTTGAACAGGAGCTTCAACCGTTTTGTGGCATATGAGAAATTCCCTAAGCCCCGGACCTGTCGATTTTGGTCATAAATGAAAATTTCAAAAGTGCCCCAATTTCTGCTTTAAACTTTAGGTACTATCCCAAAATGTATCACTAAGGTGACAGAAGTTGATTTCGGAGCATCATTTTTGAGCAGGAGCTTCAACCGTTTTGTGGCATATGAGAAATTCCCTAAGCCCCGGACCTGTCGATTTTGGTCAAAAATGAAAATTTCAAAAGTGCCGCAATTTCTGCTTTAAACTTTAGGTACTATCCCAAAATGTATCACTAAGGTGACAGAAGTTGATTTCAGAGTATCATTTTTGAGCAGGAGCTTCAACCGTTTTGTGGCATATGAGAAATTCCCTAAGCTCCGGATCAGTCGATTTTGGTCAAAAATTGAAATTTCAAAAGTGCCGCAATTTCTGCTTTAAAACTTAGGTACTATCCCAAAATGTATCACTAAGGTGACAGAAGTTGATTTCGGAGCATCATTTTTGAGCAGGAGCTTCAACCGTTTTGTGGCATATGAGAAATTCCCTAAGCCCCGGACCAGTCGATTTTGGTCAAAAATTTAAATTTCAAAAGTGCCGCAATTTCTGCTTTAAAACTTAGGTACTATCCCAAAATGTATCACTAAGGTGACAGAAGTTGATTTCGGAGCATCATTTTTGAGCAGGAGCTTCAACCGTTTTGTGGCATATGAGAAATTCCCTAAGCCCCGGACCTGTCGATTTTGGTCAAAAATGAAAATTTCAAAAGTGCCGCAATTTCTGCTTTAAACTTTAGGTACTATCCCAAAATGTATCACTTAAGGTGACAGAAGTTGATTTCGGAGCATCATTTTTGAACAGGAGCTTCAACCGTTTTGTGGCATATGAGAAATTCCCTAAACCCCGGAACTGTCGATGTTGGTCAAAAATGAAAATTTCAAAAGTGCCGCAATTTCTGCTTTAAAACTTAGGTACTATCCCAAAATGTTTCACTAAGGTGACAGAAGTTGATTTCGGAGCATCATTTTTGAGCAGGAGCTTCAACCGTTTTGTGGCATATGAGAAATTCCCTAAGCCCCGGACCTGTCGATTTTGGTCAAAAATGAAAATTTCAAAAGTGCCCCAATTTCTGCTTTAAACTTTAGGTACTATCCCAAAATGTATCACTAAGGTGACAGAAGTTGATTTCGGAGCATCATTTTTGAGCAGGAGCTTCAACCGTTTTGTGGCATATGAGAAATTCCCTAAGCCCCGGACCTGTCGATTTTGGTCAAAAATGAAAATTTCAAAAGTGCCCCAATTTCTGCTTTAAACTTTAGGTACTATCCCAAAATGTATCACTAAGGTGACAGAAGTTGATTTCGGAGCATCATTTTTGAGCAGGAGCTTCAACCGTTTTGTGGCATATGAGAAATTCCCTAAGCCCCGGACCTGTTGATTTTGGTCAAAAATGAAAATTTCAAAAGTGCCCCAATTTCTGCTTTAAACTTTAGGTACTATCCCAAAATGTATCACTAAGGTGACTGAAGTTGATTTCGGAGCATCATTTTTGAGCAGGAGCTTCAACCATTTTGTGGCATATGAGAAATTCCCTAAGCCCCGGACCTGTCGATTTTGGTCAAAAATAAAAATTTCAAAAGTGCCCCAATTTCTGATTTATACTTTATGTACTATCCCAAAATGTATCACTAAGGTGACAGAAGTTGATTTCGGAGCATCATTTTTGAGCAGGAACTTCAACCGTTTTGTGGCATATGAGAAATTCCCTAAGCCCTGGACCTGTTGATTTTGGTCAAAAATGAAAATTTCAAAAGTGCCGCAATTTCTGCTTTAAAACTTAGGTACTATCCCAAAATGTATCACTAAGGTGACAGAAGTTGATTTCGGAGCATCATTTTTGAACAGGAGCTTCAACCGTTTTGTGGCATATGAGAAATTCCCTAAGCCCCGGACCTGACGATTTTGGTCAAAAATAAAAATTTCAAAAGTGCCCCAATTTCTGCTTTATACTTTATGTACTATCCCAAAATGTATCACTAAGGTGACAGAAGTTGATTTCGGAGCATCATTTTTGAGCAGGAACTTCAACCGTTTTGTGGGATATGAGAAATTCCCTAAGCCCCGGACCTGTCGATTTTGGTCAAAAATGAAAATTTCAAAAGTGCCGCAATTTCTGCTTTAAAACTTAGGTACTATCCCAAAATGTATCACTAAGGTGACAGAAGTTGATTTTGGAGCATCATTTTTGAACAGGAGCTTCAACCGTTTTGTGGCATATGAGAAATTCCCTAAGCCCCGGACCTGTCGATTTTGGTCATAAATGAAAATTTCAAAAGTGCCCCAATTTCTGCTTTAAACTTTAGGTACTATCCCAAAATGTATCACTAAGGTGACAGAAGTTGATTTCGGAGCATCATTTTTGAGCAGGAGCTTCAACCGTTTTGTGGCATATGAGAAATTCCCTAAGCCCCAGACCTGTCGATTTTGGTCAAAAATGAAAATTTCAAAAGTGCCGCAATTTCTGCTTTAAACTTTAGGTACTATCCCAAAATGTATCACTAAGGTGACAGAAGTTGATTTCAGAGTATCATTTTTGAGCAGGAGCTTCAACCATTTTGTGGCATATGAGAAATTCCCTAAGCCCCGGACCAGTCGATTTTGGTCAAAAATTTAAATTTCAAAAGTGCCGCAATTTCTGCTTTAAAACTTAGGTACTATCCCAAAATGTATCACTAAGGTGACAGAAGTTGATTTCGGAGCATCATTTTTGAGCAGGAGCTTCAACCGTTTTGTGGCATATGAGAAATTCCCTAAGCCCCGGACCTGTCGATTTTGGTCAAAAATGAAAATTTCAAAAGTGCCCCAATTTCTGCTTTAAACTTTAGGTACTATCCCAAAATGTATCACTAAGGTGACAGAAGTTGATTTTGGAGCATCATTTTTGAGCAGGAGCTTCAACCGTTTTGTGGCATATGAGAAATTCCCTAAGCCCCGGACCTGTTGATTTTGGTCAAAAATGAAAATTTCAAAAGTGCCCCAATTTCTGCTTTAAACTTTAGGTACTATCCCAAAATGTATCACTAAGGTGACAGAAGTTGATTTTGGAGCATCATTTTTGAACAGGAGCTTCAACCGTTTTGTGGCATATGAGAAATTCCCTAAGCCCCGGACCTGTCGATTTTGGTCATAAATGAAAATTTCAAAAGTGCCCCAATTTCTGCTTTAAACTTTAGGTACTATCCCAAAATGTATCACTAAGGTGACAGAAGTTGATTTCGGAGCATCATTTTTGAGCAGGAGCTTCAACCGTTTTGTGGCATATGAGAAATTCCCTAAGCCCCGGACCTGTCGATTTTGGTCAAAAATGAAAATTTCAAAAGTGCCCCAATTTCTGCTTTAAACTTTAGGTACTATCCCAAAATGTATCACTAAGGTGACAGAAGTTGATTTCGGAGCATCATTTTTGAGCAGGAGCTTCAACCGTTTTGTGGCATATGAGAAATTCCCTAAGCCCCGGACCTGTTGATTTTGGTCAAAAATGAAAATTTCAAAAGTGCCCCAATTTCTGCTTTAAACTTTAGGTACTATCCCAAAATGTATCACTAAGGTGACTGAAGTTGATTTCGGAGCATCATTTTTGAGCAGGAGCTTCAACCATTTTGTGGCATATGAGAAATTCCCTAAGCCCTGGACCTGTTGATTTTGGT
Organism: Pseudophryne corroboree; assembly: GCF_028390025.1. Lineage (NCBI taxonomy): Eukaryota > Metazoa > Chordata > Amphibia > Anura > Myobatrachidae > Pseudophryne > Pseudophryne corroboree. Next base: position 19,562 of record NW_026968959.1, read on the forward strand.
CAAAAATGAAAATTTCAAAAGTGCCGCAATTTCTGCTTTAAAACTTAGGTACTATCCCAAAATGTATCACTAAGGTGACAGAAGTTGATTTCGGAGCATCATTTTTGAACAGGAGCTTCAACCGTTTTGTGGCATATGAGAAATTCCCTAAGCCCCGGACCTGACGATTTTGGTCAAAAATAAAAATTTCAAAAGTGCCCCAATTTCTGCTTTATACTTTATGTACTATCCCAAAATGTATCACTAAGGTGACAGAAGTTGATTTCGGAGCATCATTTTTGAGCAGGAACTTCAACCGTTTTGTGGGATATGAGAAATTCCCTAAGCCCCGGACCTGTCGATTTTGGTCAAAAATGAAAATTTCAAAAGTGCCGCAATTTCTGCTTTAAAACTTAGGTACTATCCCAAAATGTATCACTAAGGTGACAGAAGTTGATTTTGGAGCATCATTTTTGAACAGGAGCTTCAACCGTTTTGTGGCATATGAGAAATTCCCTAAGCCCCGGACCTGTCGATTTTGGTCATAAATGAAAATTTCAAAAGTGCCCCAATTTCTGCTTTAAACTTTAGGTACTATCCCAAAATGTATCACTAAGGTGACAGAAGTTGATTTCGGAGCATCATTTTTGAGCAGGAGCTTCAACCGTTTTGTGGCATATGAGAAATTCCCTAAGCCCCGGACCTGTCGATTTTGGTCAAAAATGAAAATTTCAAAAGTGCCGCAATTTCTGCTTTAAACTTTAGGTACTATCCCAAAATGTATCACTAAGGTGACAGAAGTTGATTTCAGAGTATCATTTTTGAGCAGGAGCTTCAACCGTTTTGTGGCATATGAGAAATTCCCTAAGCTCCGGACCAGTCGATTTTGGTCAAAAATTGAAATTTCAAAAGTGCCGCAATTTCTGCTTTAAAACTTAGGTACTATCCCAAAATGTATCACTAAGGTGACAGAAGTTGATTTCGGAGCATCATTTTTGAGCAGGAGCTTCAACCGTTTTGTGGCATATGAGAAATTCCCTAAGCCCCGGACCAGTCGATTTTGGTCAAAAATTTAAATTTCAAAAGTGCCGCAATTTCTGCTTTAAAACTTAGGTACTATCCCAAAATGTATCACTAAGGTGACAGAAGTTGATTTCGGAGCATCATTTTTGAGCAGGAGCTTCAACCGTTTTGTGGCATATGAGAAATTCCCTAAGCCCCGGACCTGTCGATTTTGGTCAAAAATGAAAATTTCAAAAGTGCCGCAATTTCTGCTTTAAACTTTAGGTACTATCCCAAAATGTATCACTTAAGGTGACAGAAGTTGATTTCGGAGCATCATTTTTGAACAGGAGCTTCAACCGTTTTGTGGCATATGAGAAATTCCCTAAACCCCGGAACTGTCGATGTTGGTCAAAAATGAAAATTTCAAAAGTGCCGCAATTTCTGCTTTAAAACTTAGGTACTATCCCAAAATGTTTCACTAAGGTGACAGAAGTTGATTTCGGAGCATCATTTTTGAGCAGGAGCTTCAACCGTTTTGTGGCATATGAGAAATTCCCTAAGCCCCGGACCTGTCGATTTTGGTCAAAAATGAAAATTTCAAAAGTGCCCCAATTTCTGCTTTAAACTTTAGGTACTATCCCAAAATGTATCACTAAGGTGACAGAAGTTGATTTCGGAGCATCATTTTTGAGCAGGAGCTTCAACCGTTTTGTGGCATATGAGAAATTCCCTAAGCCCCGGACCTGTCGATTTTGGTCAAAAATGAAAATTTCAAAAGTGCCGCAATTTCTGCTTTAAAACTTAGGTACTATCCCAAAATGTATCACTAAGGTGACAGAAGTTGATTTCGGAGCATCATTTTTGAACAGGAGCTTCAACCGTTTTGTGGCATATGAGAAATTCCCTAAGCCCCGGACCTGTCGATTTTGGTCAAAAATGAAAATTTCAAAAGTGCCCCAATTTCTGCTTTAAACTTTAGGTACTATCCCAAAATGTATCACTAAGGTGACAGAAGTTGATTTTGGAGCATCATTTTTGAACAGGAGCTTCAACCGTTTTGTGGCATATGAGAAATTCCCTAAGCCCCGTACCTGTCGATTTTGGTCATAAATGAAAATTTCAAAAGTGCCCCAATTTCTGCTTTAAACTTTAGGTACTATCCCAAAATGTATCACTAAGGTGACAGAAGTTGATTTCGGAGCATCATTTTTGAGCAGGAGCTTCAACCGTTTTGTGGCATATGAGAAATTCCCTAAGCCCCGGACCTGTCGATTTTGGTCAAAAATGAAAATTTCAAAAGTGCCGCAATTTCTGCTTTAAACTTTAGGTACTATCCCAAAATGTATCACTAAGGTGACAGAAGTTGATTTCGGAGCATCATTTTTGAGCAGGAGCTTCAACCGTTTTGTGGCATATGAGAAATTCCCTAAGCCCCGGACCTGTCGATTTTGGTCAAAAATGAAAATTTCAAAAGTGCCGCAATTTCTGCTTTAAACTTTAGGTACTATCCCAAAATGTATCACTAAGGTGACAGAAGTTGATTTCGGAGCATCATTTTTGAACAGGAGCTTCAACCGTTTTGTGGCATATGAGAAATTCCCTAAACCCCGGAACTGTCGATGTTGGTCAAAAATGAAAATTTCAAAAGTGCCGCAATTTCTGCTTTAAAACTTAGGTACTATCCCAAAATGTATCACTAAGGTGACAGAAGTTGATTTCGGAGCATCATTTTTGAGCAGGAGCTTCAACCATTTTGTGGCATATGAGAAATTCCCTAAGCCCCGGACCAGTCGATTTTGGTCAAAAATTTAAATTTCAAAAGTGCCGCAATTTCTGCTTTAAAACTTAGGTACTATCCCAAAATGTATCACTAAGGTGACAGAAGTTGATTTCGGAGCATCATTTTTGAGCAGGAGCTTCAACCGTTTTGTGGCATATGAGAAATTCCCTAAGCCCCGGACCTGTCGATTTTGGTCAAAAATGAAAATTTCAAAAGTGCCCCAATTTCTGCTTTAAACTTTAGGTACTATCCCAAAATGTATCACTAAGGTGACAGAAGTTGATTTCGGAGCATCATTTTTGAACAGGAGCTTCAACCGTTTTGTGGCATATGAGAAATTCCCTAAACCCCGGAACTGTCGATGTTGGTCAAAAATGAAAATTTCAAAAGTGCCGCAATTTCTGCTTTAAAACTTAGGTACTATCCCAAAATGTATCACTAAGGTGACAGAAGTTGATTTCGGAGCATCATTTTTGAGCAGGAGCTTCAACCATTTTGTGGCATATGAGAAATTCCCTAAGCCCCGGACCAGTCGATTTTGGTCAAAAATTTAAATTTCAAAAGTGCCGCAATTTCTGCTTTAAAACTTAGGTACTATCCCAAAATGTATCACTAAGGTGACAGAAGTTGATTTCGGAGCATCATTTTTGAGCAGGAGCTTCAACCGTTTTGTGGCATATGAGAAATTCCCTAAGCCCCGGACCTGTCGATTTTGGTCAAAAATGAAAATTTCAAAAGTGCCCCAATTTCTGCTTTAAACTTTAGGTACTATCCCAAAATGTATCACTAAGGTGACAGAAGTTGATTTTGGAGCATCATTTTTGAGCAGGAGCTTCAACCGTTTTGTGGCATATGAGAAATTCCCTAAGCCCCGGACCTGTTGATTTTGGTCAAAAATGAAAATTTCAAAAGTGCCCCAATTTCTGCTTTAAACTTTAGGTACTATCCCAAAATGTATCACTAAGGTGACTGAAGTTGATTTCGGAGCATCATTTTTGAGCAGGAGCTTCAACCATTTTGTGGCATATGAGAAATTCCCTAAGCCCCGGACCTGTCGATTTTGGTCAAAAATAAAAATTTCAAAAGTGCCCCAATTTCTGCTTTATACTTTATGTACTATCCCAAAATGTATCACTAAGGTGACAGAAGTTGATTTCGGAGCATCATTTTTGAGCAGGAACTTCAACCGTTTTGTGGGATATGAGAAATTCCCTAAGCCCCGGACCTGTCGATTTTGGTCAAAAATGAAAATTTCAAAACTGCCGCAATTTCTGCTTTAAAACTTAGGTACTATCCCAAAATGTATCACTAAGGTGACAGAAGTTGATTTCGGAGCATCATTTTTGAACAGGAGCTTCAACCGTTTTGTGGCATATGAGAAATTCCCTAAGCCCCGGACCTGTCGATTTTGGTCAAAAATGAAAATTTCAAAAGTGCCCCAATTTCTGCTTTAAACTTTAGGTACTATCCCAAAATGTATCACTAAGGTGACAGAAGTTGATTTTGGAGCATCATTTTTGAACAGGAGCTTCAACCGTTTTGTGGCATATGAGAAATTCCCTAAGCCCCGTACCTGTCGATTTTGGTCATAAATGAAAATTTCAAAAGTGCCCCAATTTCTGCTTTAAACTTTAGGTACTATCCCAAAATGTATCACTAAGGTGACAGAAGTTGATTTCGGAGCATCATTTTTGAGCAGGAGCTTCAACCGTTTTGTGGCATATGAGAAATTCCCTAAGCCCCGGACCTGTCGATTTTGGTCAAAAATGAAAATTTCAAAAGTGCCGCAATTTCTGCTTTAAACTTTAGGTACTATCCCAAAATGTATCACTAAGGTGACAGAAGTTGATTTCGGAGCATCATTTTTGAACAGGAGCTTCAACCGTTTTGTGGCATATGAGAAATTCCCTAAACCCCGGAACTGTCGATGTTGGTCAAAAATGAAAATTTCAAAAGTGCCGCAATTTCTGCTTTAAAACTTAGGTACTATCCCAAAATGTATCACTAAGGTGACAGAAGTTGATTTCGGAGCATCATTTTTGAGCAGGAGCTTCAACCATTTTGTGGCATATGAGAAATTCCCTAAGCCCCGGACCAGTCGATTTTGGTCAAAAATTTAAATTTCAAAAGTGCCGCAATTTCTGCTTTAAAACTTAGGTACTATCCCAAAATGTATCACTAAGGTGACAGAAGTTGATTTCGGAGCATCATTTTTGAGCAGGAGCTTCAACCGTTTTGTGGCATATGAGAAATTCCCTAAGCCCCGGACCTGTCGATTTTGGTCAAAAATGAAAATTTCAAAAGTGCCCCAATTTCTGCTTTAAACTTTAGGTACTATCCCAAAATGTATCACTAAGGTGACAGAAGTTGATTTTGGAGCATCATTTTTGAGCAGGAGCTTCAACCGTTTTGTGGCATATGAGAAATTCCCTAAGCCCCGGACCTGTTGATTTTGGTCAAAAATGAAAATTTCAAAAGTGCCCCAATTTCTGCTTTAAACTTTAGGTACTATCCCAAAATGTATCACTAAGGTGACTGAAGTTGATTTCGGAGCATCATTTTTGAGCAGGAGCTTCAACCATTTTGTGGCATATGAGAAATTCCCTAAGCCCCGGACCTGTCGATTTTGGTCAAAAATAAAAATTTCAAAAGTGCCCCAATTTCTGCTTTATACTTTATGTACTATCCCAAAATGTATCACTAAGGTGACAGAAGTTGATTTCGGAGCATCATTTTTGAGCAGGAACTTCAACCGTTTTGTGGGATATGAGAAATTCCCTAAGCCCCGGACCTGTCGATTTTGGTCAAAAATGAAAATTTCAAAAGTGCCGCAATTTCTGCTTTAAAACTTAGGTACTATCCCAAAATGTATCACTAAGGTGACAGAAGTTGATTTCGGAGCATCATTTTTGAACAGGAGCTTCAACCGTTTTGTGGCATATGAGAAATTCCCTAAGCCCCGGACCTGTCGATTTTGGTCAAAAATGAAAATTTCAAAAGTGCCCCAATTTCTGCTTTAAACTTTAGGTACTATCCCAAAATGTATCACTAAGGTGACAGAAGTTGATTTTGGAGCATCATTTTTGAACAGGAGCTTCAACCGTTTTGTGGCATATGAGAAATTCCCTAAGCCCCGTACCTGTCGATTTTGGTCATAAATGAAAATTTCAAAAGTGCCCCAATTTCTGCTTTAAACTTTAGGTACTATCCCAAAATGTATCACTAAGGTGACAGAAGTTGATTTCGGAGCATCATTTTTGAACAGGAGCTTCAACCGTTTTGTGGCATATGAGAAATTCCCTAAACCCCGGAACTGTCGATGTTGGTCAAAAATGAAAATTTCAAAAGTGCCGCAATTTCTGCTTTAAAACTTAGGTACTATCCCAAAATGTATCACTAAGGTGACAGAAGTTGATTTCGGAGCATCATTTTTGAGCAGGAGCTTCAACCATTTTGTGGCATATGAGAAATTCTCTAAGCCCCGGACCAGTCGATTTTGGTCAAAAATTTAAATTTCAAAAGTGCCGCAATTTCTGCTTTAAAACTTAGGTACTATCCCAAAATGTATCACTAAGGTGACAGAAGTTGATTTCGGAGCATCATTTTTGAGCAGGAGCTTCAACCGTTTTGTGGCATATGAGAAATTCCCTAAGCCCCGGACCTGTCGATTTTGGTCAAAAATGAAAATTTCAAAAGTGCCGCAATTTCTGCTTTAAACTTTAGGTACTATCCCAAAATGTATCACTTAAGGTGACAGAAGTTGATTTCGGAGCATCATTTTTGAACAGGAGCTTCAACCGTTTTGTGGCATATGAGAAATTCCCTAAGCCCCGGACCTGTCGATTTTGGTCAAAAATGAAAATTTCAAAAGTGCCCCAATTTCTGCTTTAAACTTTAGGTACTATCCCAAAATGTATCACTAAGGTGACAGAAGTTGATTTCGGAGCATCATTTTTGAGCAGGAGCTTCAACCGTTTTGTGGCATATGAGAAATTCCCTAAGCCCCGGACCTGTCGATTTTGGTCAAAAATTAAAATTTCAAAAGTGCCGCAATTTCTGCTTTAAAACTTAGGTACTATCCCAAAATGTATCACTAAGGTGACAGAAGTTGATTTCGGAGCATCATTTTTGAACAGGAGCTTTAACCGTTTTGTGGCATATGAGAAATTTCCTAAACCCCGGACCAGTCGATTTTGGTCAAAAATTTAAATTTCAAAAGTGCCGCAATTTCTGCTTTAAAACTTAGGTACTATCCCAAAATGTATCACTAAGGTGACAGAAGTTGATTTCGGAGCATCATTTTTGAACAGGAGCTTTAACCGTTTTGTGGCATATGAGAAATTCCCTAAGCCCCGGACCAGTCGATTTTGGTCAAAAATGAAAATGTCAAAAGTGCCGCAATTTCTGCTTTAAAACTTAGGTACTATCCCAAAATGTATCACTAAGGTGACAGAAGTTGATTTCGGAGCATCATTTTTGAGCAGGAGCTTCAACCGTTTTGTGGCATATGAGAAATTCCCTAAGCCCCGGACCTGTCGATTTTGGTCAAAAATGAAAATTTCAAAAGTGCCCCAATTTCTGCTTTAAACTTTAGGTACTATCCCAAAATGTATCACTAAGGTGACAGAAGTTGATTTCGGAGCATCATTTTTGAGCAGGAGCTTCAACCGTTTTGTGGCATATGAGAAATTCCCTAAGCCCCGGACCTGTCGATGTTGGTCAAAAATGAAAATTTCAAAAGTGCCGCAATTTCTGCTTTAAAACTTAGGTACTATCCCAAAATGTATCACTAAGGTGACAGAAGTTGATTTCGGAGCATCATTTTTGAGCAGGAGCTTCAACCATTTTGTGGCATATGAGAAATTCCCTAAGCCCCGGACCAGTCGATTTTGGTCAAAAATTTAAATTTCAAAAGTGCCGCAATTTCTGCTTTAAAACTTAGGTACTATCCCAAAATGTATCACTAAGGTGACAGAAGTTGATTTCGGAGCATCATTTTTGAGCAGGAGCTTCAACCGTTTTGTGGCATATGAGAAATTCCCTAAGCCCCGGACCTGTCGATTTTGGTCAAAAATGAAAATTTCAAAAGTGCCCCAATTTCTGCTTTAAACTTTAGGTACTATCCCAAAATGTATCACTAAGGTGACAGAAGTTGATTTTGGAGCATCATTTTTGAGCAGGAGCTTCAACCGTTTTGTGGCATATGAGAAATTCCCTAAGCCCCGGACCTGTTGATTTTGGTCAAAAATGAAAATTTCAAAAGTGCCCCAATTTCTGCTTTAAACTTTAGGTACTATCCCAAAATGTATCACTAAGGTGACTGAAGTTGATTTCGGAGCATCATTTTTGAGCAGGAGCTTCAACCATTTTGTGGCATATGAGAAATTCCCTAAGCCCCGGACCTGTCGATTTTGGTCAAAAATAAAAATTTCAAAAGTGCCCCAATTTCTGCTTTATACTTTATGTACTATCCCAAAATGTATCACTAAGGTGACAGAAGTTGATTTCGGAGCATCATTTTTGAGCAGGAACTTCAACCGTTTTGTGGGATATGAGAAATTCCCTAAGCCCCGGACCTGTCGATTTTGGTCAAAAATGAAAATTTCAAAAGTGCCGCAATTTCTGCTTTAAAACTTAGGTACTATCCCAAAATGTATCACTAAGGTGACAGAAGTTGATTTCGGAGCATCATTTTTGAACAGGAGCTTCAACCGTTTTGTGGCATATGAGAAATTCCCTAAGCCCCGGACCTGTCGATTTTGGTCAAAAATGAAAATTTCAAAAGTGCCCCAATTTCTGCTTTAAACTTTAGGTACTATCCCAAAATGTATCACTAAGGTGACAGAAGTTGATTTCGGAGCATCATTTTTGAACAGGAGCTTCAACCGTTTTGTGGCATATGAGAAATTCCCTAAGCCCCGGACCTGTCGATTTTGGTCAAAAATGAAAATTTCAAAAGTGCCCCAATTTCTGCTTTAAACTTTAGGTACTATCCCAAAATGTATCACTAAGGTGACAGAAGTTGATTTTGGAGCATCATTTTTGAACAGGAGCTTCAACCGTTTTGTGGCATATGAGAAATTCCCTAAGCCCCGTACCTGTCGATTTTGGTCATAAATGAAAATTTCAAAAGTGCCCCAATTTCTGCTTTAAACTTTAGGTACTATCCCAAAATGTATCACTAAGGTGACAGAAGTTGATTTCGGAGCATCATTTTTGAGCAGGAGCTTCAACCGTTTTGTGGCATATGAGAAATTCCCTAAGCCCCGGACCTGTCGATTTTGGTCAAAAATGAAAATTTCAAAAGTGCCGCAATTTCTGCTTTAAACTTTAGGTACTATCCCAAAATGTATCACTAAGGTGACAGAAGTTGATTTCGGAGCATCATTTTTGAACAGGAGCTTCAACCGTTTTGTGGCATATGAGAAATTCCCTAAACCCCGGAACTGTCGATGTTGGTCAAAAATGAAAATTTCAAAAGTGCCGCAATTTCTGCTTTAAAACTTAGGAACTATCCCAAAATGTATCACTAAGGTGACAGAAGTTGATTTCGGAGCATCATTTTTGAGCAGGAGCTTCAACCATTTTGTGGCATATGAGAAATTCCCTAAGCCCCGGACCAGTCGACTTTGGTCAAAAATTTAAATTTCAAAAGTGCCGCAATTTCTGCTTTAAAACTTAGGTACTATCCCAAAATGTATCACTAAGGTGACAGAAGTTGATTTCGGAGCATCATTTTTGAGCAGGAGCTTCAACCGTTTTGTGGCATATGAGAAATTCCCTAAGCCCCGGACCTGTCGATTTTGGTCAAAAATGAAAATTTCAAAAGTGCCGCAATTTCTGCTTTAAACTTTAGGTACTATCCCAAAATGTATCACTTAAGGTGACAGAAGTTGATTTCGGAGCATCATTTTTGAACAGGAGCTTCAACCGTTTTGTGGCATATGAGAAATTCCCTAAGCCCCGGACCTGTCGATTTTGGTCAAAAATGAAAATTTCAAAAGTGCCCCAATTTCTGCTTTAAACTTTAGGTACTATCCCAAAATGTATCACTAAGGTGACAGAAGTTGATTTCGGAGCATCATTTTTGAGCAGGAGCTTCAACCGTTTTGTGGCATATGAGAAATTCCCTAAGCCCCGGACCTGTCGATTTTGGTCAAAAATTAAAATTTCAAAAGTGCCGCAATTTCTGCTTTAAAACTTAGGTACTATCCCAAAATGTATCACTAAGGTGACAGAAGTTGATTTCGGAGCATCATTTTTGAACAGGAGCTTTAACCGTTTTGTGGCATATGAGAAATTTCCTAAACCCCGGACCAGTCGATTTTGGTCAAAAATTTAAATTTCAAAAGTGCCGCAATTTCTGCTTTAAAACTTAGGTACTATCCCAAAATGTATCACTAAGGTGACAGAAGTTGATTTCGGAGCATCATTTTTGAGCAGGAGCTTCAACCGTTTTGTGGCATATGAGAAATTCCCTAAGCCCCGGACCTGTCGATTTTGGTCAAAAATGAAAATTTCAAAAGTGCCGCAATTTCTGCTTTAAACTTTAGGTACTATCCCAAAATGTATCACTTAAGGTGACAGAAGTTGATTTCGGAGCATCATTTTTGAACAGGAGCTTCAACCGTTTTGTGGCATATGAGAAATTCCCTAAGCCCCGGACCTGTCGATTTTGGTCAAAAATGAAAATTTCAAAAGTGCCCCAATTTCTGCTTTAAACTTTAGGTACTATCCCAAAATGTATCACTAAGGTGACAGAAGTTGATTTCGGAGCATCATTTTTGAGCAGGAGCTTCAACCGTTTTGTGGCATATGAGAAATTCCCTAAGCCCCGGACCTGTCGATTTTGGTCAAAAATTAAAATTTCAAAAGTGCCGCAATTTCTGCTTTAAAACTTAGGTACTATCCCAAAATGTATCACTAAGGTGACAGAAGTTGATTTCGGAGCATCATTTTTGAACAGGAGCTTTAACCGTTTTGTGGCATATGAGAAATTTCCTAAACCCCGGACCAGTCGATTTTGGTCAAAAATTTAAATTTCAAAAGTGCCGCAATTTCTGCTTTAAAACTTAGGTACTATCCCAAAATGTATCACTAAGGTGACAGAAGTTGATTTCGGAGCATCATTTTTGAACAGGAGCTTTAACCGTTTTGTGGCATATGAGAAATTCCCTAAGCCCCGGACCAGTCGATTTTGGTCAAAAATGAAAATGTCAAAAGTGCCGCAATTTCTGCTTTAAAACTTAGGTACTATCCCAAAATGTATCACTAAGGTGACAGAAGTTGATTTCGGAGCATCATTTTTGAGCAGGAGCTTCAACCGTTTTGTGGCATATGAGAAATTCCCTAAGCCCCGGACCTGTCGATTTTGGTCAAAAATGAAAATTTCAAAAGTGCCCCAATTTCTGCTTTAAACTTTAGGTACTATCCCAAAATGTATCACTAAGGTGACAGAAGTTGATTTCGGAGCATCATTTTTGAGCAGGAGCTTCAACCGTTTTGTGGCATATGAGAAATTCCCTAAGCCCCGGACCTGTCGATGTTGGTCAAAAATGAAAATTTCAAAAGTGCCGCAATTTCTGCTTTAAAACTTAGGTACTATCCCAAAATGTATCACTAAGGTGACAGAAGTTGATTTCGGAGCATCATTTTTGAGCAGGAGCTTCAACCATTTTGTGGCATATGAGAAATTCCCTAAGCCCCGGACCAGTCGATTTTGGTCAAAAATTTAAATTTCAAAAGTGCCGCAATTTCTGCTTTAAAACTTAGGTACTATCCCAAAATGTATCACTAAGGTGACAGAAGTTGATTTCGGAGCATCATTTTTGAGCAGGAGCTTCAACCGTTTTGTGGCATATGAGAAATTCCCTAAGCCCCGGACCTGTCGATTTTGGTCAAAAATGAAAATTTCAAAAGTGCCCCAATTTCTGCTTTAAACTTTAGGTACTATCCCAAAATGTATCACTAAGGTGACAGAAGTTGATTTTGGAGCATCATTTTTGAGCAGGAGCTTCAACCGTTTTGTGGCATATGAGAAATTCCCTAAGCCCCGGACCTGTTGATTTTGGTCAAAAATGAAAATTTCAAAAGTGCCCCAATTTCTGCTTTAAACTTTAGGTACTATCCCAAAATGTATCACTAAGGTGACTGAAGTTGATTTCGGAGCATCATTTTTGAGCAGGAGCTTCAACCATTTTGTGGCATATGAGAAATTCCCTAAGCCCCGGACCTGTCGATTTTGGTCAAAAATAAAAATTTCAAAAGTGCCCCAATTTCTGCTTTATACTTTATGTACTATCCCAAAATGTATCACTAAGGTGACAGAAGTTGATTTCGGAGCATCATTTTTGAGCAGGAACTTCAACCGTTTTGTGGGATATGAGAAATTCCCTAAGCCCCGGACCTGTCGATTTTGGTCAAAAATGAAAATTTCAAAAGTGCCGCAATTTCTGCTTTAAAACTTAGGTACTATCCCAAAATGTATCACTAAGGTGACAGAAGTTGATTTCGGAGCATCATTTTTGAACAGGAGCTTCAACCGTTTTGTGGCATATGAGAAATTCCCTAAGCCCCGGACCTGTCGATTTTGGTCAAAAATGAAAATTTCAAAAGTGCCCCAATTTCTGCTTTAAACTTTAGGTACTATCCCAAAATGTATCACTAAGGTGACAGAAGTTGATTTCGGAGCATCATTTTTGAACAGGAGCTTCAACCGTTTTGTGGCATATGAGAAATTCCCTAAGCCCCGGACCTGTCGATTTTGGTCAAAAATGAAAATTTCAAAAGTGCCCCAATTTCTGCTTTAAACTTTAGGTACTATCCCAAAATGTATCACTAAGGTGACAGAAGTTGATTTTGGAGCATCATTTTTGAACAGGAGCTTCAACCGTTTTGTGGCATATGAGAAATTCCCTAAGCCCCGTACCTGTCGATTTTGGTCATAAATGAAAATTTCAAAAGTGCCCCAATTTCTGCTTTAAACTTTAGGTACTATCCCAAAATGTATCACTAAGGTGACAGAAGTTGATTTCGGAGCATCATTTTTGAGCAGGAGCTTCAACCGTTTTGTGGCATATGAGAAATTCCCTAAGCCCCGGACCTGTCGATTTTGGTCAAAAATGAAAATTTCAAAAGTGCCGCAATTTCTGCTTTAAACTTTAGGTACTATCCCAAAATGTATCACTAAGGTGACAGAAGTTGATTTCGGAGCATCATTTTTGAACAGGAGCTTCAACCGTTTTGTGGCATATGAGAAATTCCCTAAACCCCGGAACTGTCGATGTTGGTCAAAAATGAAAATTTCAAAAGTGCCGCAATTTCTGCTTTAAAACTTAGGAACTATCCCAAAATGTATCACTAAGGTGACAGAAGTTGATTTCGGAGCATCATTTTTGAGCAGGAGCTTCAACCATTTTGTGGCATATGAGAAATTCCCTAAGCCCCGGACCAGTCGACTTTGGTCAAAAATTTAAATTTCAAAAGTGCCGCAATTTCTGCTTTAAAACTTAGGTACTATCCCAAAATGTATCACTAAGGTGACAGAAGTTGATTTCGGAGCATCATTTTTGAGCAGGAGCTTCAACCGTTTTGTGGCATATGAGAAATTCCCTAAGCCCCGGACCTGTCGATTTTGGTCAAAAATGAAAATTTCAAAAGTGCCGCAATTTCTGCTTTAAACTTTAGGTACTATCCCAAAATGTATCACTTAAGGTGACAGAAGTTGATTTCGGAGCATCATTTTTGAACAGGAGCTTCAACCGTTTTGTGGCATATGAGAAATTCCCTAAGCCCCGGACCTGTCGATTTTGGTCAAAAATGAAAATTTCAAAAGTGCCCCAATTTCTGCTTTAAACTTTAGGTACTATCCCAAAATGTATCACTAAGGTGACAGAAGTTGATTTCGGAGCATCATTTTTGAGCAGGAGCTTCAACCGTTTTGTGGCATATGAGAAATTCCCTAAGCCCCGGACCTGTCGATTTTGGTCAAAAATTAAAATTTCAAAAGTGCCGCAATTTCTGCTTTAAAACTTAGGTACTATCCCAAAATGTATCACTAAGGTGACAGAAGTTGATTTCGGAGCATCATTTTTGAACAGGAGCTTTAACCGTTTTGTGGCATATGAGAAATTTCCTAAACCCCGGACCAGTCGATTTTGGTCAAAAATTTAAATTTCAAAAGTGCCGCAATTTCTGCTTTAAAACTTAGGTACTATCCCAAAATGTATCACTAAGGTGACAGAAGTTGATTTCGGAGCATCATTTTTGAACAGGAGCTTTAACCGTTTTGTGGCATATGAGAAATTCCCTAAGCCCCGGACCAGTCGATTTTGGTCAAAAATGAAAATGTCAAAAGTGCCGCAATTTCTGCTTTAAAACTTAGGTACTATCCCAAAATGTATCACTAAGGTGACAGAAGTTGATTTCGGAGCATCATTTTTGAGCAGGAGCTTCAACCGTTTTGTGGCATATGAGAAATTCCCTAAGCCCCGGACCTGTCGATTTTGGTCAAAAATGAAAATTTCAAAAGTGCCCCAATTTCTGCTTTAAACTTTAGGTACTATCCCAAAATGTATCACTAAGGTGACAGAAGTTGATTTCGGAGCATCATTTTTGAGCAGGAGCTTCAACCGTTTTGTGGCATATGAGAAATTCCCTAAGCCCCGGACCTGTCGATGTTGGTCAAAAATGAAAATTTCAAAAGTGCCGCAATTTCTGCTTTAAAACTTAGGTACTATCCCAAAATGTATCACTAAGGTGACAGAAGTTGATTTCGGAGCATCATTTTTGAGCAGGAGCTTCAACCATTTTGTGGCATATGAGAAATTCCCTAAGCCCCGGACCAGTCGATTTTGGTCAAAAATTTAAATTTCAAAAGTGCCGCAATTTCTGCTTTAAAACTTAGGTACTATCCCAAAATGTATCACTAAGGTGACAGAAGTTGATTTCGGAGCATCATTTTTGAGCAGGAGCTTCAACCGTTTTGTGGCATATGAGAAATTCCCTAAGCCCCGGACCTGTCGATTTTGGTCAAAAATGAAAATTTCAAAAGTGCCCCAATTTCTGCTTTAAACTTTAGGTACTATCCCAAAATGTATCACTAAGGTGACAGAAGTTGATTTTGGAGCATCATTTTTGAGCAGGAGCTTCAACCGTTTTGTGGCATATGAGAAATTCCCTAAGCCCCGGACCTGTCGATTTTGGTCAAAAATAAAAAATTCAAAAGTGCCCCAATTTCTGCTTTATACTTTATGTACTATCCCAAAATGTATCACTAAGGTGACAGAAGTTGATTTCGGAGCATCATTTTTGAGCAGGAACTTCAACCGTTTTGTGGGATATGAGAAATTCCCTAAGCCCCGGACCTGTCGATTTTGGTCAAAAATGAAAATTTCAAAAGTGCCGCAATTTCTGCTTTAAAACTTAGGTACTATCCCAAAATGTATCACTAAGGTGACAGAAGTTGATTTCGGAGCATCATTTTTGAACAGGAGCTTCAACCGTTTTGTGGCATATGAGAAATTCCCTAAGCCCCGGACCTGTCGATTTTGGTCAAAAATGAAAATTTCAAAAGTGCCCCAATTTCTGCTTTAAACTTTAGGTACTATCCCAAAATGTATCACTAAGGTGACAGAAGTTGATTTTGGAGCATCATTTTTGAACAGGAGCTTCAACCGTTTTGTGGCATATGAGAAATTCCCTAAGCCCCGTACCTGTCGATTTTGGTCATAAATGAAAATTTCAAAAGTGCCCCAATTTCTGCTTTAAACTTTAGGTACTATCCCAAAATGTATCACTAAGGTGACAGAAGTTGATTTCGGAGCATCATTTTTGAGCAGGAGCTTCAACCGTTTTGTGGCATATGAGAAATTCCCTAAGCCCCGGACCTGTCGATTTTGGTCAAAAATGAAAATTTCAAAAGTGCCGCAATTTCTGCTTTAAACTTTAGGTACTATCCCAAAATGTATCACTAAGGTGACAGAAGTTGATTTCGGAGCATCATTTTTGAACAGGAGCTTCAACCGTTTTGTGGCATATGAGAAATTCCCTAAACCCCGGAACTGTCGATGTTGGTCAAAAATGAAAATTTCAAAAGTGCCGCAATTTCTGCTTTAAAACTTAGGTACTATCCCAAAATGTATCACTAAGGTGACAGAAGTTGATTTCGGAGCATCATTTTTGAGCAGGAGCTTCAACCATTTTGTGGCATATGAGAAATTCCCTAAGCCCCGGACCAGTCGATTTTGGTCAAAAATTTAAATTTCAAAAGTGCCGCAATTTCTGCTTTAAAACTTAGGTACTATCCCAAAATGTATCACTAAGGTGACAGAAGTTGATTTCGGAGCATCATTTTTGAGCAGGAGCTTCAACCGTTTTGTGGCATATGAGAAATTCCCTAAGCCCCGGACCTGTCGATTTTGGTCAAAAATGAAAATTTCAAAAGTGCCGCAATTTCTGCTTTAAACTTTAGGTACTATCCCAAAATGTATCACTTAAGGTGACAGAAGTTGATTTCGGAGCATCATTTTTGAACAGGAGCTTCAACCGTTTTGTGGCATATGAGAAATTCCCTAAGCCCCGGACCTGTCGATTTTGGTCAAAAATGAAAATTTCAAAAGTGCCCCAATTTCTGCTTTAAACTTTAGGTACTATCCCAAAATGTATCACTAAGGTGACAGAAGTTGATTTCGGAGCATCATTTTTGAGCAGGAGCTTCAACCGTTTTGTGGCATATGAGAAATTCCCTAAGCCCCGGACCTGTCGATTTTGGTCAAAAATTAAAATTTCAAAAGTGCCGCAATTTCTGCTTTAAAACTTAGGTACTATCCCAAAATGTATCACTAAGGTGACAGAAGTTGATTTCGGAGCATCATTTTTGAACAGGAGCTTTAACCGTTTTGTGGCATATGAGAAATTTCCTAAACCCCGGACCAGTCGATTTTGGTCAAAAATTTAAATTTCAAAAGTGCCGCAATTTCTGCTTTAAAACTTAGGTACTATCCCAAAATGTATCACTAAGGTGACAGAAGTTGATTTCGGAGCATCATTTTTGAACAGGAGCTTTAACCGTTTTGTGGCATATGAGAAATTCCCTAAGCCCCGGACCAGTCGATTTTGGTCAAAAATGAAAATGTCAAAAGTGCCGCAATTTCTGCTTTAAAACTTAGGTACTATCCCAAAATGTATCACTAAGGTGACAGAAGTTGATTTCGGAGCATCATTTTTGAACAGGAGCTTCAACCGTTTTGTGGCATATGAGAAATTCCCTAAGCCCCGGACCTGTCGATTTTGGTCAAAAATGAAAATTTCAAAAGTGCCCCAATTTCTGCTTTAAACTTTAGGTACTATCCCAAAATGTATCACTAAGGTGACAGAAGTTGATTTTGGAGCATCATTTTTGAACAGGAGCTTCAACCGTTTTGTGGCATATGAGAAATTCCCTAAGCCCCATACCTGTCGATTTTGGTCATAAATGAAAATTTCAAAAGTGCCCCAATTTCTGCTTTAAACTTTAG
This sequence comes from Pseudophryne corroboree, assembly GCF_028390025.1. Lineage (NCBI taxonomy): Eukaryota > Metazoa > Chordata > Amphibia > Anura > Myobatrachidae > Pseudophryne > Pseudophryne corroboree. Next base: position 36,842 of record NW_026968959.1, read on the forward strand.
GTACTATCCCAAAATGTATCACTAAGGTGACAGAAGTTGATTTCGGAGCATCATTTTTGAGCAGGAGCTTCAACCGTTTTGTGGCATATGAGAAATTCCCTAAGCCCCGGACCTGTCGATTTTGGTCAAAAATGAAAATTTCAAAAGTGCCGCAATTTCTGCTTTAAACTTTAGGTACTATCCCAAAATGTATCACTAAGGTGACAGAAGTTGATTTCGGAGCATCATTTTTGAACAGGAGCTTCAACCGTTTTGTGGCATATGAGAAATTCCCTAAACCCCGGAACTGTCGATGTTGGTCAAAAATGAAAATTTCAAAAGTGCCGCAATTTCTGCTTTAAAACTTAGGTACTATCCCAAAATGTATCACTAAGGTGACAGAAGTTGATTTCGGAGCATCATTTTTGAGCAGGAGCTTCAACCATTTTGTGGCATATGAGAAATTCCCTAAGCCCCGGACCAGTCAATTTTGGTCAAAAATTTAAATTTCAAAAGTGCCGCAATTTCTGCTTTAAAACTTAGGTACTATCCCAAAATGTATCACTAAGGTGACAGAAGTTGATTTCGGAGCATCATTTTTGAGCAGGAGCTTCAACCGTTTTGTGGCATATGAGAAATTCCCTAAGCCCCGGACCTGTCGATTTTGGTCAAAAATGAAAATTTCAAAAGTGCCGCAATTTCTGCTTTAAACTTTAGGTACTATCCCAAAATGTATCACTTAAGGTGACAGAAGTTGATTTCGGAGCATCATTTTTGAACAGGAGCTTCAACCGTTTTGTGGCATATGAGAAATTCCCTAAGCCCCGGACCTGTCGATTTTGGTCAAAAATTAAAATTTCAAAAGTGCCGCAATTTCTGCTTTAAAACTTAGGTACTATCCCAAAATGTATCACTAAGGTGACAGAAGTTGATTTCGGAGCATCATTTTTGAGCAGGAGCTTCAACCGTTTTGTGGCATATGAGAAATTCCCTAAGCCCCGGACCTGTCGATTTTGGTCAAAAATTAAAATTTCAAAAGTGCCGCGATTTCTGCTTTAAAACTTAGGTACTATCCCAAAATGTATCACTAAGGTGACAGAAGTTGATTTCGGAGCATCATTTTTGAACAGGAGCTTTAACCGTTTTGTGGCATATGAGAAATTTCCTAAACCCCGGACCAGTCGATTTTGGTCAAAAATTTAAATTTCAAAAGTGCCGCAATTTCTGCTTTAAAACTTAGGTACTATCCCAAAATGTATCACTAAGGTGACAGAAGTTGATTTCGGAGCATCATTTTTGAACAGGAGCTTTAACCGTTTTGTGGCATATGAGAAATTCCCTAAGCCCCGGACCAGTCGATTTTGGTCAAAAATGAAAATGTCAAAAGTGCCGCAATTTCTGCTTTAAAACTTAGGTACTATCCCAAAATGTATCACTAAGGTGACAGAAGTTGATTTCGGAGCATCATTTTTGAGCAGGAGCTTCAACCGTTTTGTGGCATATGAGAAATTCCCTAAGCCCCGGACCTGTCGATTTTGGTCAAAAACGAAAATTTCAAAAGTGCCCCAATTTCTGCTTTAAACTTTAGGTACTATCCCAAAATGTATCACTAAGGTGACAGAAGTTGATTTCGGAGCATCATTTTTGAGCAGGAGCTTCAACCGTTTTGTGGCATATGAGAAATTCCCTAAGCCCCGGACCTGTCGATTTTGGTCAAAAATTAAAATTTCAAAAGTGCCGCAATTTCTGCTTTAAAACTTAGGTACTATCCCAAAATGTATCACTAAGGTGACAGAAGTTGATTTCGGAGCATCATTTTTGAACAGGAGCTTTAACCGTTTTGTGGCATATGAGAAATTCTCTAAGCCCCGGACCAGTCGATTTTGGTCAAAAATTTAAATTTCAAAAGTGCCGCAATTTCTGCTTTAAACTTTAGGTACTATCCCAAAATGTATCACTAAGGTGACAGAAGTTGATTTCGGAGCATCATTTTTGAACAGGAGCTTCAACCGTTTTGTGGCATATGAGAAATTCCCTAAGCCCCGTACCTGTCGATTTTGGTCAAAAATGAAAATTTCAAAAGTGCCCCAATTTCTGCTTTAAACTTTAGGTACTATCCCAAAATGTATCACTAAGGTGACAGAAGTTGATTTCGGAGCATCATTTTTGAGCAGGAGCTTCAACCGTTTTGTGGCATATGAGAAATTCCCTAAGCCCCGGACCTGTCGATTTTGGTCAAAAATGAAAATTTCAAAAGGGCCCCAATTTCTGCTTTAAACTTTAGGTACTATCCCAAAATGTATCACTAAGGTGACAGAAGTTGATTTCGGAGCATCATTTTTGAGCAGGAGCTTCAACCGTTTTGTGGCATATGAGAAATTCCCTAAGCCCCGGACCTGTCGATTTTGGTCAAAAATGAAAATTTCAAAAGTGCCGCAATTTCTGCTTTAAACTTTAGGTACTATCCCAAAATGTATCACTTAAGGTGACAGAAGTTGATTTCGGAGCATCATTTTTGAACAGGAGCTTCAACCGTTTTGTGGCATATGAGAAATTCCCTAAGCCCCGGACCTGTCGATTTTGGTCAAAAATGAAAATTTCAAAAGTGCCGCAATTTCTGCTTTAAAACTTAGGTACTATCCCAAAATGTATCACTAAGGTGACAGAAGTTGATTTCGGAGCATCATTTTTGAACAGGAGCTTTAACCGTTTTGTGGCATATGAGAAATTCCCTAAGCCCCGGACCAGTCGATTTGGGTCAAAATTTTAAATTTCAAAAGTGCCGCAATTTCTGCTTTAAAACTTAGGTACTATCCCAAAATGTATCACTAAGGTGACAGAAGTTGATTTCGGAGCATCATTTTTGAACAGGAGCTTTAACCGTTTTGTGGCATATGAGAAATTCCCTAAACCCCGGAACTGTCGATGTTGGTCAAAAATGAAAATTTCAAAAGTGCCGCAATTTCTGCTTTAAAACTTAGGTACTATCCCAAAATGTATCACTAAGGTGACAGAAGTTGATTTCGGAGCATCATTTTTGAGCAGGAGCTTCAACCGTTTTGTGGCATATGAGAAATTCCCTAAGCCCCGGACCTGTCGATTTTGGTCAAAAATGAAAATTTCAAAAGTGCCCCAATTTCTGCTTTAAACTTTAGGTACTATCCCAAAATGTATCACTAAGGTGACAGAAGTTGATTTCAGAGTATCATTTTTGAGCAGGAGCTTCAACCGTTTTGTGGCATATGAGAAATTCCCTAAGCCCCGGACCAGTCGATTTTGGTCAAAAATTTAAATTTCAAAAGTGCCGCAATTTCTGCTTTAAACTTTAGGTACTATCCCAAAATGTATCACTAAGGTGACAGAAGTTGATTTCGGAGCATCATTTTTGAACAGGAGCTTCAACCGTTTTGTGGCATATGAGAAATTCCCTAAGCCCCGGACCTGTCGATTTTGATCAAAAATGAAAATTTCAAAAGTGCCATTCTGCTTTAAAACTTAGGTACTATCCCAAAATGTATCACTAAGGTGACAGAAGTTGATTTCGGAGCATCATTTTTGAACAGGAGCTTCAACCGTTTTGTGGCATATGAGAAATTCCCTAAGCCCCCCGGACCTGTCGATTTTGGTCAAAAATGAAAATTTCAAAAGTGCCCCAATTTCTGCTTTAAACTTTAGGTACTATCCCAAAATGTATCAGTAAGGTGACAGAAGTTGATTTCGGAGCATCATTTTTGAGCAGGAGCTTCAACCGTTTTGTGGCATATGAGAAATTCCCTAAGCCCCAAACCTGTCGATTTTGGTCAAAAATGAAAATTTCAAAAGTGCCCCAATTTCTGCTTTAAACTTTAGGTACTATCCCAAAATGTATCACTAAGGTGACAGAAGTTGATTTCGGAGCATCATTTTTGAACAGGAGCTTCAACCGTTTTGTGGCATATGAGAAATTCCCTAAGCCCCGGACCTGTCGATTTTGATCAAAAATGAAAATGTCAAAAGTGCCATTCTGCTTTAAAACTTAGGTACTATCCCAAAATGAATCACTAAGGTGACAGAAGTTGATTTCGGAGCATCATTTTTGAACAGGAGCTTCAACCGTTTTGTGGCATATGAGAAATTCCCTAAACCCCGGAACTGTCGATGTTGGTCAAAAATGAAAATTTCAAAAGTGCCGCAATTTCTGCTTTAAAACTTAGGTACTATCCCAAAATGTTTCACTAAGGTGACAGAAGTTGATTTCGGAGCATCATTTTTGAGCAGGAGCTTCAACCGTTTTGTGGCATATGAGAAATTCCCTAAGCCCCGGACCTGTCGATTTTGGTCAAAAATGAAAATTTCAAAAGTGCCCCAATTTCTGCTTTAAACTTTAGGTACTATCCCAAAATGTATCACTAAGGTGACAGAAGTTGATTTCGGAGCATCATTTTTGAGCAGGAGCTTCAACCGTTTTGTGGCATATGAGAAATTCCCTAAGCCCCGGACCTGTCGATTTTGGTCAAAAATGAAAATTTCAAAAGTGCCGCAATTTCTGCTTTAAAACTTAGGTACTATCCCAAAATGTATCACTAAGGTGACAGAAGTTGATTTCGGAGCATCATTTTTGAACAGGAGCTTCAACCGTTTTGTGGCATATGAGAAATTCCCTAAGCCCCGGACCTGTCGATTTTGGTCAAAAATGAAAATTTCAAAAGTGCCCCAATTTCTGCTTTAAACTTTAGGTACTATCCCAAAATGTATCACTAAGGTGACAGAAGTTGATTTTGGAGCATCATTTTTGAACAGGAGCTTCAACCGTTTTGTGGCATATGAGAAATTCCCTAAGCCCCGTACCTGTCGATTTTGGTCATAAATGAAAATTTCAAAAGTGCCCCAATTTCTGCTTTAAACTTTAGGTACTATCCCAAAATGTATCACTAAGGTGACAGAAGTTGATTTCGGAGCATCATTTTTGAGCAGGAGCTTCAACCGTTTTGTGGCATATGAGAAATTCCCTAAGCCCCGGACCTGTCGATTTTGGTCAAAAATGAAAATTTCAAAAGTGCCGCAATTTCTGCTTTAAACTTTAGGTACTATCCCAAAATGTATCACTAAGGTGACAGAAGTTGATTTCAGAGTATCATTTTTGAGCAGGAGCTTCAACCGTTTTGTGGCATATGAGAAATTCCCTAAGCTCCGGACCAGTCGATTTTGGTCAAAAATTTAAATTTCAAAAGTGCCGCAATTTCTGCTTTAAAACTTAGGTACTATCCCAAAATGTATCACTAAGGTGACAGAAGTTGATTTCGGAGCATCATTTTTGAGCAGGAGCTTCAACCGTTTTGTGGCATATGAGAAATTCCCTAAGCCCCGAACCTGTCGATTTTGGTCAAAAATGAAAATTTCAAAAGTGCCGCAATTTCTGCTTTAAACTTTAGGTACTATCCCAAAATGTATCACTAAGGTGACAGAAGTTGATTTCGGAGCATCATTTTTGAACAGGAGCTTCAACCGTTTTGTGGCATATGAGAAATTCCCTAAACCCCGGAACTGTCGATGTTGGTCAAAAATGAAAATTTCAAAAGTGCCGCAATTTCTGCTTTAAAACTTAGGTACTATCCCAAAATGTATCACTAAGGTGACAGAAGTTGATTTCGGAGCATCATTTTTGAGCAGGAGCTTCAACCATTTTGTGGCATATGAGAAATTCCCTAAGCCCCGGACCAGTCGATTTTGGTCAAAAATGTAAATTTCAAAAGTGCCGCAATTTCTGCTTTAAAACTTAGGTACTATCCCAAAATGTATCACTAAGGTGACTGAAGTTGATTTCGGAGCATCATTTTTGAGCAGGAGCTTCAACCGTTTTGTGGCATATGAGAAATTCCCTAAGCCCCGGACCTGTCGATTTTGGTCAAAAATGAAAATTTCAAAAGTGCCGCAATTTCTGCTTTAAACTTTAGGTACTATCCCAAAATGTATCACTTAAGGTGACAGAAGTTGATTTCGGAGCATCATTTTTGAACAGGAGCTTCAACCGTTTTGTGGCATATGAGAAATTCCCTAAGCCCCGGACCTGTCGATTTTGGTCAAAAATGAAAATTTCAAAAGTGCCCCAATTTCTGCTTTAAACTTTAGGTACTATCCCAAAATGTATCACTAAGGTGACAGAAGTTGATTTCGGAGCATCATTTTTGAGCAGGAGCTTCAACCGTTTTGTGGCATATGAGAAATTCCCTAAGCCCCGGACCTGTCGATTTTGGTCAAAAATTTAAATTTCAAAAGTGCCGCAATTTCTGCTTTAAAACTTAGGTACTATCCCAAAATGTATCACTAAGGTGACAGAAGTTGATTTCGGAGCATCATTTTTGAGCAGGAGCTTCAACCGTTTTGTGGCATATGAGAAATTCCCTAAGCCCCGGACCTGTTGATTTTGGTCAAAAATGAAAATTTCAAAAGTGCCCCAATTTCTGCTTTAAACTTTAGGTACTATCCCAAAATGTATCACTTAAGGTGACAGAAGTTGATTTCGGAGCATCATTTTTGAGCAGGAGCTTCAACCGTTTTGTGGCATATGAGAAATTCCCTAAGCCCCGGACCTGTCGATTTTGGTCAAAAATGAAAATTTCAAAAGTGCCCCAATTTCTGCTTTAAACTTTAGGTACTATCCCAAAATGTATCACTAAGGTGACAGAAGTTGATTTCGGAGCATCATTTTTGAGCAGGAGCTTCAACCGTTTTGTGGCATATGAGAAATTCCCTAAGCCCCGGACCTGTTGATTTTGGTCAAAAATGAAAATTTCAAAAGTGCCCCAATTTCTGCTTTAAACTTTAGGTACTATCCCAAAATGTATCACTAAGGTGACAGAAGTTGATTTTGGAGCATCATTTTTGAACAGGAGCTTCAACCGTTTTGTGGCATATGAGAAATTCCCTAAGCCCCGTACCTGTCGATTTTGGTCATAAATGAAAATTTCAAAAGTGCCCCAATTTCTGCTTTAAACTTTAGGTACTATCCCAAAATGTATCACTAAGGTGACAGAAGTTGATTTCGGAGCATCATTTTTGAGCAGGAGCTTCAACCGTTTTGTGGCATATGAGAAATTCCCTAAGCCCCGGACCTGTCGATTTTGGTCAAAAATGAAAATTTCAAAAGTGCCGCAATTTCTGCTTTAAACTTTAGGTACTATCCCAAAATGTATCACTAAGGTGACAGAAGTTGATTTCAGAGTATCATTTTTGAGCAGGAGCTTCAACCGTTTTGTGGCATATGAGAAATTCCCTAAGCTCCGGACCAGTCGATTTTGGTCAAAAATTTAAATTTCAAAAGTGCCGCAATTTCTGCTTTAAAACTTAGGTACTATCCCAAAATGTATCACTAAGGTGACAGAAGTTGATTTCGGAGCATCATTTTTGAGCAGGAGCTTCAACCGTTTTGTGGCATATGAGAAATTCCCTAAGCCCCGAACCTGTCGATTTTGGTCAAAAATGAAAATTTCAAAAGTGCCGCAATTTCTGCTTTAAACTTTAGGTACTATCCCAAAATGTATCACTAAGGTGACAGAAGTTGATTTCGGAGCATCATTTTTGAACAGGAGCTTCAACCGTTTTGTGGCATATGAGAAATTCCCTAAACCCCGGAACTGTCGATGTTGGTCAAAAATGAAAATTTCAAAAGTGCCGCAATTTCTGCTTTAAAACTTAGGTACTATCCCAAAATGTATCACTAAGGTGACAGAAGTTGATTTCGGAGCATCATTTTTGAGCAGGAGCTTCAACCATTTTGTGGCATATGAGAAATTCCCTAAGCCCCGGACCAGTCGATTTTGGTCAAAAATTTAAATTTCAAAAGTGCCGCAATTTCTGCTTTAAAACTTAGGTACTATCCCAAAATGTATCACTAAGGTGACTGAAGTTGATTTCGGAGCATCATTTTTGAGCAGGAGCTTCAACCGTTTTGTGGCATATGAGAAATTCCCTAAGCCCCGGACCTGTCGATTTTGGTCAAAAATGAAAATTTCAAAAGTGCCGCAATTTCTGCTTTAAACTTTAGGTACTATCCCAAAATGTATCACTTAAGGTGACAGAAGTTGATTTCGGAGCATCATTTTTGAACAGGAGCTTCAACCGTTTTGTGGCATATGAGAAATTCCCTAAGACCCGGACCTGTCGATTTTGGTCAAAAATGAAAATTTCAAAAGTGCCCCAATTTCTGCTTTAAACTTTAGGTACTATCCCAAAATGTATCACTAAGGTGACAGAAGTTGATTTCGGAGCATCATTTTTGAGCAGGAGCTTCAACCGTTTTGTGGCATATGAGAAATTCCCTAAGCCCCGGACCTGTCGATTTTGGTCAAAAATTAAAATTTCAAAAGTGCCGCAATTTCTGCTTTAAAACTTAGGTACTATCTCAAAATGTATCACTAAGGTGACAGAAGTTGATTTCGGAGCATCATTTTTGAACAGGAGCTTTAACCGTTTTGTGGCATATGAGAAATTCCCTAAGCCCCGGACCAGTCGATTTGGGTCAAAATTTTAAATTTCAAAAGTGCCACAATTTCTGCTTTAAAACTTAGGTACTATCCCAAAATGTATCACTAAGGTGACAGAAGTTGATTTCGGAGCATCATTTTTGAACAGGAGCTTTAACCGTTTTGTGGCATATGAGAAATTCCCTAAACCCCGGAACTGTCGATGTTGGTCAAAAATGAAAATTTCAAAAGTGCCGCAATTTCTGCTTTAAAACTTAGGTACTATCCCAAAATGTATCACTAAGGTGACAGAAGTTGATTTCGGAGCATCATTTTTGAGCAGGAGCTTCAACCGTTTTGTGGCATATGAGAAATTCCCTAAGCCCCGGACCTGTCGATTTTGGTCAAAAATGAAAATTTCAAAAGTGCCCCAATTTCTGCTTTAAACTTTAGGTACTATCCCAAAATGTATCACTAAGGTGACAGAAGTTGATTTCAGAGTATCATTTTTGAGCAGGAGCTTCAACCGTTTTGTGGCATATGAGAAATTCCCTAAGCTCCGGACCAGTCGATTTTGGTCAAAAATTTAAATTTCAAAAGTGCCGCAATTTCTGCTTTAAAACTTAGGTACTATCCCAAAATGTATCACTAAGGTGACAGAAGTTGATTTCGGAGCATCATTTTTGAGCAGGAGCTTCAACCGTTTTGTGGCATATGAGAAATTCCCTAAGCCCCGGACCAGTCGATTTTGGTCAAAAATTTAAATTTCAAAAGTGCCGCAATTTCTGCTTTAAAACTTAGGTACTATCCCAAAATGTATCACTAAGGTGACAGAAGTTGATTTCGGAGCATCATTTTTGAGCAGGAGCTTCAACCGTTTTGTGGCATATGAGAAATTCCCTAAGCCCCGGACCTGTCGATTTTGGTCAAAAATGAAAATTTCAAAAGTGCCGCAATTTCTGCTTTAAACTTTAGGTACTATCCCAAAATGTATCACTTAAGGTGACAGAAGTTGATTTCGGAGCATCATTTTTGAACAGGAGCTTCAACCGTTTTGTGGCATATGAGAAATTCCCTAAACCCCGGAACTGTCGATGTTGGTCAAAAATGAAAATTTCAAAAGTGCCGCAATTTCTGCTTTAAAACTTAGGTACTATCCCAAAATGTTTCACTAAGGTGACAGAAGTTGATTTCGGAGCATCATTTTTGAGCAGGAGCTTCAACCGTTTTGTGGCATATGAGAAATTCCCTAAGCCCCGGACCTGTCGATTTTGGTCAAAAATGAAAATTTCAAAAGTGCCCCAATTTCTGCTTTAAACTTTAGGTACTATCCCAAAATGTATCACTAAGGTGACAGAAGTTGATTTCGGAGCATCATTTTTGAGCAGGAGCTTCAACCGTTTTGTGGCATATGAGAAATTCCCTAAGCCCCGGACCTGTTGATTTTGGTCAAAAATGAAAATTTCAAAAGTGCCCCAATTTCTGCTTTAAACTTTAGGTACTATCCCAAAATGTATCACTAAGGTGACTGAAGTTGATTTCGGAGCATCATTTTTGAGCAGGAGCTTCAACCGTTTTGTGGCATATGAGAAATTCCCTAAGCCCCGGAACTGTCGATTTTGGTCAAAAATGAAAATTTCAAAAGTGCCGCAATTTCTGCTTTAAAACTTAGGTACTATCCCAAAATGTATCACTAAGGTGACAGAAGTTGATTTCGGAGCATCATTTTTGAACAGGAGCTTCAACCGTTTTGTGGCATATGAGAAATTCCCTAAGCCCCCCGGACCTGTCGATTTTGGTCAAAAATGAAAATTTCAAAAGTGCCCCAATTTCTGCTTTAAACTTTAGGTACTATCCCAAAATGTATCAGTAAGGTGACAGAAGTTGATTTCGGAGCATCATTTTTGAGCAGGAGCTTCAACCGTTTTGTGGCATATGAGAAATTCCCTAAGCCCCGGACCTGTCGATTTTGGTCAAAAATTATAATTTCAAAAGTGCCCCAATTTCTGCTTTAAACTTTAGGTACTATCCAAAAATGTATCACTAAGGTGACAGAAGTTTATTTCGGAGTATCATTTTTGAGCAGGAGCTTCAACCGTTTTGTGGCATATGAGAAATTCCCTAAGCCCTGGACCTGTCGATTTTGGGCAAAAATGAAAATTTCAAAAGTGCCGCAATTTCTGCTTTAAACTTTAGGTACTATCCCAAAATGTATCACTAAGGTGACAGAAGTTGATTTCGGAGCATCATTTTTGAGCAGGAGCTTCAACCATTTTGTGCATATGAGAAATTCCCTAAGCCCCGGACCTGTCGATTTTGGTCAAAAATGAAAATTTCAAAAGTGCCGCAATTTCTGCTTTAAACTTTAGGTACTATCCCAAAATGTATCACTAAGGTGACAGAAGTTGATTTCGGAGCATCATTTTTGAACAGGAGCTTCAACCGTTTTGTGGCATATGAGAAATTCCCTAAACCCCGGAACTGTCGATGTTGGTCAAAAATGAAAATTTCAAAAGTGCCGCAATTTCTGCTTTAAAACTTAGGTACTATCCCAAAATGTATCACTAAGGTGACAGAAGTTGATTTCGGAGCATCATTTTTGAGCAGGAGCTTCAACCGTTTTGTGGCATATGAGAAATTCCCTAAGCCCCGGACCTGTCGATTTTGGTCAAAAATGAAAATTTCAAAAGTGCCCCAATTTCTGCTTTAAACTTTAGGTACTATCCCAAAATGTATCACTAAGGTGACAGAAGTTGAATTCGGAGCATCATTTTTGAGCAGGAGCTTCAACCGTTTTGTGGCATATGAGAAATTCCCTAAGCCCCGTACCTGTCGATTTTGGTCAAAAATGAAAATTTCAAAAGTGCCCCAATTTCTGCTTTAAACTTTAGGTACTATCCCAAAATGTATCACTAAGGTGACAGAAGTTGATTTCGGAGCATCATTTTTGAGCAGGAGCTTCAACCGTTTTGTGGCATATGAGAAATTCCCTAAGCCCCGGACCTGTCGATTTTGGTCAAAAATGAAAATTTCAAAAGTGCCCCAATTTCTGCTTTAAACTTTAGGTACTATCCCAAAATGTATCACTAAGGTGACAGAAGTTGATTTCGGAGCATCATTTTTGAGCAGGAGCTTCAACCGTTTTGTGGCATATGAGAAATTCCCTAAGCCCCGGACCTGTTGATTTTGGTCAAAAATGAAAATTTCAAAAGTGCCCCAATTTCTGCTTTAAACTTTAGGTACTATCCCAAAATGTATCACTAAGGTGACTGAAGTTGATTTCGGAGCATCATTTTTGAGCAGGAGCTTCAACCGTTTTGTGGCATATGAGAAATTCCCTAAGCCCCGGACCTGTCGATTTTGGTCAAAAATGAAAATTTCAAAAGTGCCCCAATTTCTGCTTTAAACTTTAGGTACTATCCCAAAATGTATCACTAAGGTGACAGAAGTTGATTTCGGAGCATCATTTTTGAGCAGGAGCTTCAACCGTTTTGTGGCATATGAGAAATTCCCTAAGCCCCGGACCTGTCGATTTTGGTCAAAAATGAAAATTTCAAAAGTGCCGCAATTTCTGCTTTAAAACTTAGGTACTATCCCAAAATGTATCACTAAGGTGACAGAAGTTGATTTCGGAGCATCATTTTTGAACAGGAGCTTTAACCGTTTTGTGGCATATGAGAAATTCCCTAAGCCCCGGACCAGTCGATTTTGGTCAAAATTTTAAATTTCAAAAGTGCCGCAATTTCTGCTTTAAAACTTAGGTACTATCCCAAAATGTATCACTAAGGTGACAGAAGTTGATTTCGGAGCATCATTTTTGAACAGGAGCTTCAACCGTTTTGTGGCATATGAGAAATTCCCTAAGCCCCGGACCTGTCGATTTTGGTCAAAAATGAAAATTTCAAAAGTGCCCCAATTTCTGCTTTAAACTTTAGGTACTATCCCAAAATGTATCACTAAGGTGACAGAAGTTGATTTTGGAGCATCATTTTTGAACAGGAGCTTCAACCGTTTTGTGGCATATGAGAAATTCCCTAAGCCCCGTACCTGTCGATTTTGGTCATAAATGAAAATTTCAAAAGTGCCCCAATTTCTGCTTTAAACTTTAGGTACTATCCCAAAATGTATCACTAAGGTGACAGAAGTTGATTTCGGAGCATCATTTTTGAACAGGAGCTTCAACCGTTTTGTGGCATATGAGAAATTCCCTAAGCCCCGGACCTGTCGATTTTGGTCAAAAATTATAATTTCAAAAGTGCCCATATTTCTGCTTTAAACTTTAGGTACTATCCAAAAATGTATCACTAAGGTGACAGAAGTTTATTTCGGAGTATCATTTTTGAGCAGGAGCTTCAACCGTTTTGTGGCATATGAGAAATTCCCTAAGCCCCGGACCTGTCGATTTTGGTCAAAAATGAAAATTTCAAAAGTGCCGCAATTTCTGCTTTAAACTTTAGGTACTATCCCAAAATGTATCACTAAGGTGACAGAAGTTGATTTCGGAGCATCATTTTTGAGCAGGAGCTTCAACCGTTTTGTGCATATGAGAAATTCCCTAAGCCCCGGACCTGTCGATTTTGGTCAAAAATGAAAATTTCAAAAGTGCCGCAATTTCTGCTTTAAACTTTAGGTACTATCCCAAAATGTATCACTAAGGTGACAGAAGTTGATTTCGGAGCATCATTTTTGAGCAGGAGCTTCAACCGTTTTGTGGCATATGAGAAATTCCCTAAACCCCGGAACTGTCGATGTTGGTCAAAAATGAAAATTTCAAAAGTGCCGCAATTTCTGCTTTAAAACTTAGGTACTATCCCAAAATGTATCACTAAGGTGACAGAAGTTGATTTCGGAGCATCATTTTTGAACAGGAGCTTCAACCGTTTTGTGGCATATGAGAAATTCCCTAAGCCCCCCGGACCTGTCGATTTTGGTCAAAAATGAAAATTTCAAAAGTGCCCCAATTTCTGCTTTAAACTTTAGGTACTATCCCAAAATGTATCAGTAAGGTGACAGAAGTTGATTTCGGAGCATCATTTTTGAGCAGGAGCTTCAACCGTTTTGTGGCATATGAGAAATTCCCTAAGCCCCGGACCTGTCGATTTTGGTCAAAAATTATAATTTCAAAAGTGCCCCAATTTCTGCTTTAAACTTTAGGTACTATCCAAAAATGTATCACTAAGGTGACAGAAGTTTATTTCGGAGTATCATTTTTGAGCAGGAGCTTCAACCGTTTTGTGGCATATGAGAAATTCCCTAAGCCCCGGACCTGTCGATTTTGGTCAAAAATGAAAATTTCAAAAGTGCCGCAATTTCTGCTTTAAACTTTAGGTACTATCCCAAAATGTATCACTAAGGTGACAGAAGTTGATTTCGGAGCATCATTTTTGAGCAGGAGCTTCAACCGTTTTGTGCATATGAGAAATTCCCTAAGCCCCGGACCTGTCGATTTTGGTCAAAAATGAAAATTTCAAAAGTGCCGCAATTTCTGCTTTAAACTTTAGGTACTATCCCAAAATGTATCACTAAGGTGACAGAAGTTGATTTCGGAGCATCATTTTTGAACAGGAGCTTCAACCGTTTTGTGGCATATGAGAAATTCCCTAAACCCCGGAACTGTCGATGTTGGTCAAAAATGAAAATTTCAAAAGTGCCGCAATTTCTGCTTTAAAACTTAGGTACTATCCCAAAATGTATCACTAAGGTGACAGAAGTTGATTTCGGAGCATCATTTTTGAGCAGGAGCTTCAACCGTTTTGTGGCATATGAGAAATTCCCTAAGCCCCGGACCTGTCGATTTTGGTCAAAAATGAAAATTTCAAAAGTGCCCCAATTTCTGCTTTAAACTTTAGGTACTATCCCAAAATGTATCACTAAGGTGACAGAAGTTGATTTCGGAGCATCATTTTTGAGCAGGAGCTTCAACCGTTTTGTGGCATATGAGAAATTCCCTAAGCCCCGTACCTGTCGATTTTGGTCAAAAATGAAAATTTCAAAAGTGCCCCAATTTCTGCTTTAAACTTTAGGTACTATCCCAAAATGTATCACTAAGGTGACAGAAGTTGATTTCGGAGCATCATTTTTGAGCAGGAGCTTCAACCGTTTTGTGGCATATGAGAAATTCCCTAAGCCCCGGACCTGTCGATTTTGGTCAAAAATGAAAATTTCAAAAGTGCCCCAATTTCTGCTTTAAACTTTAGGTACTATCCCAAAATGTATCACTAAGGTGACAGAAGTTGATTTCGGAGCATCATTTTTGAGCAGGAGCTTCAACCGTTTTGTGGCATATGAGAAATTCCCTAAGCCCCGGACCTGTTGATTTTGGTCAAAAATGAAAATTTCAAAAGTGCCCCAATTTCTGCTTTAAACTTTAGGTACTATCCCAAAATGTATCACTAAGGTGACTGAAGTTGATTTCGGAGCATCATTTTTGAGCAGGAGCTTCAACCGTTTTGTGGCATATGAGAAATTCCCTAAGCCCCGGACCTGTCGATTTTGGTCAAAAATGAAAATTTCAAAAGTGCCCCAATTTCTGCTTTAAACTTTAGGTACTATCCCAAAATGTATCACTAAGGTGACAGAAGTTGATTTCGGAGCATCATTTTTGAGCAGGAGCTTCAACCGTTTTGTGGCATATGAGAAATTCCCTAAGCCCCGGACCTGTCGATTTTGGTCAAAAATGAAAATTTCAAAAGTGCCGCAATTTCTGCTTTAAAACTTAGGTACTATCCCAAAATGTATCACTAAGGTGACAGAAGTTGATTTCGGAGCATCATTTTTGAACAGGAGCTTTAACCGTTTTGTGGCATATGAGAAATTCCCTAAGCCCCGGACCAGTCGATTTTGGTCAAAATTTTAAATTTCAAAAGTGCCGCAATTTCTGCTTTAAAACTTAGGTACTATCCCAAAATGTATCACTAAGGTGACAGAAGTTGATTTCGGAGCATCATTTTTGAACAGGAGCTTCAACCGTTTTGTGGCATATGAGAAATTCCCTAAGCCCCGGACCTGTCGATTTTGGTCAAAAATGAAAATTTCAAAAGTGCCCCAATTTCTGCTTTAAACTTTAGGTACTATCCCAAAATGTATCACTAAGGTGACAGAAGTTGATTTCGGAGCATCATTTTTGAGCAGGAGCTTCAACCGTTTTGTGGCATATGAGAAATTCCCTAAGCCCCGGACCTGTTGATTTTGGTCAAAAATGAAAATTTCAAAAGTGCCCCAATTTCTGCTTTAAACTTTAGGTACTATCCCAAAATGTATCACTAAGGTGACTGAAGTTGATTTCGGAGCATCATTTTTGAGCAGGAGCTTCAACCGTTTTGTGGCATATGAGAAATTCCCTAAGCCCCGGACCTGTCGATTTTGGTCAAAAATGAAAATTTCAAAAGTGCCCCAATTTCTGCTTTAAACTTTAGGTACTATCCCAAAATGTATCACTAAGGTGACAGAAGTTGATTTCGGAGCATCATTTTTGAGCAGGAGCTTCAACCGTTTTGTGGCATATGAGAAATTCCCTAAGCCCCGGACCTGTCGATTTTGGTCAAAAATGAAAATTTCAAAAGTGCCGCAATTTCTGCTTTAAAACTTAGGTACTATCCCAAAATGTATCACTAAGGTGACAGAAGTTGATTTCGGAGCATCATTTTTGAACAGGAGCTTTAACCGTTTTGTGGCATATGAGAAATTCCCTAAGCCCCGGACCAGTCGATTTTGGTCAAAATTTTAAATTTCAAAAGTGCCGCAATTTCTGCTTTAAAACTTAGGTACTATCCCAAAATGTATCACTAAGGTGACAGAAGTTGATTTCGGAGCATCATTTTTGAACAGGAGCTTCAACCGTTTTGTGGCATATGAGAAATTCCCTAAGCCCCGGACCTGTCGATTTTGGTCAAAAATGAAAATTTCAAAAGTGCCCCAATTTCTGCTTTAAACTTTAGGTACTATCCCAAAATGTATCACTAAGGTGACAGAAGTTGATTTTGGAGCATCATTTTTGAACAGGAGCTTCAACCGTTTTGTGGCATATGAGAAATTCCCTAAGCCCCGTACCTGTCGATTTTGGTCATAAATGAAAATTTCAAAAGTGCCCCAATTTCTGCTTTAAACTTTAGGTACTATCCCAAAATGTATCACTAAGGTGACAGAAGTTGATTTCGGAGCATCATTTTTGAACAGGAGCTTCAACCGTTTTGTGGCATATGAGAAATTCCCTAAGCCCCGGACCTGTCGATTTTGGTCAAAAATTATAATTTCAAAAGTGCCCATATTTCTGCTTTAAACTTTAGGTACTATCCAAAAATGTATCACTAAGGTGACAGAAGTTTATTTCGGAGTATCATTTTTGAGCAGGAGCTTCAACCGTTTTGTGGCATATGAGAAATTCCCTAAGCCCCGGACCTGTCGATTTTGGTCAAAAATGAAAATTTCAAAAGTGCCGCAATTTCTGCTTTAAACTTTAGGTACTATCCCAAAATGTATCAC
Organism: Pseudophryne corroboree; assembly: GCF_028390025.1. Taxonomy (NCBI): domain Eukaryota; kingdom Metazoa; phylum Chordata; class Amphibia; order Anura; family Myobatrachidae; genus Pseudophryne; species Pseudophryne corroboree. Next base: position 53,743 of record NW_026968959.1, read on the forward strand.
TAAGGTGACAGAAGTTGATTTCGGAGCATCATTTTTGAGCAGGAGCTTCAACCGTTTTGTGCATATGAGAAATTCCCTAAGCCCCGGACCTGTCGATTTTGGTCAAAAATGAAAATTTCAAAAGTGCCGCAATTTCTGCTTTAAACTTTAGGTACTATCCCAAAATGTATCACTAAGGTGACAGAAGTTGATTTCGGAGCATCATTTTTGAGCAGGAGCTTCAACCGTTTTGTGGCATATGAGAAATTCCCTAAACCCCGGAACTGTCGATGTTGGTCAAAAATGAAAATTTCAAAAGTGCCGCAATTTCTGCTTTAAAACTTAGGTACTATCCCAAAATGTATCACTAAGGTGACAGAAGTTGATTTCGGAGCATCATTTTTGAACAGGAGCTTCAACCGTTTTGTGGCATATGAGAAATTCCCTAAGCCCCCCGGACCTGTCGATTTTGGTCAAAAATGAAAATTTCAAAAGTGCCCCAATTTCTGCTTTAAACTTTAGGTACTATCCCAAAATGTATCAGTAAGGTGACAGAAGTTGATTTCGGAGCATCATTTTTGAGCAGGAGCTTCAACCGTTTTGTGGCATATGAGAAATTCCCTAAGCCCCGGACCTGTCGATTTTGGTCAAAAATTATAATTTCAAAAGTGCCCCAATTTCTGCTTTAAACTTTAGGTACTATCCAAAAATGTATCACTAAGGTGACAGAAGTTTATTTCGGAGTATCATTTTTGAGCAGGAGCTTCAACCGTTTTGTGGCATATGAGAAATTCCCTAAGCCCCGGACCTGTCGATTTTGGTCAAAAATGAAAATTTCAAAAGTGCCGCAATTTCTGCTTTAAACTTTAGGTACTATCCCAAAATGTATCACTAAGGTGACAGAAGTTGATTTCGGAGCATCATTTTTGAGCAGGAGCTTCAACCGTTTTGTGCATATGAGAAATTCCCTAAGCCCCGGACCTGTCGATTTTGGTCAAAAATGAAAATTTCAAAAGTGCCGCAATTTCTGCTTTAAACTTTAGGTACTATCCCAAAATGTATCACTAAGGTGACAGAAGTTGATTTCGGAGCATCATTTTTGAACAGGAGCTTCAACCGTTTTGTGGCATATGAGAAATTCCCTAAACCCCGGAACTGTCGATGTTGGTCAAAAATGAAAATTTCAAAAGTGCCGCAATTTCTGCTTTAAAACTTAGGTACTATCCCAAAATGTATCACTAAGGTGACAGAAGTTGATTTCGGAGCATCATTTTTGAGCAGGAGCTTCAACCGTTTTGTGGCATATGAGAAATTCCCTAAGCCCCGGACCTGTCGATTTTGGTCAAAAATGAAAATTTCAAAAGTGCCCCAATTTCTGCTTTAAACTTTAGGTACTATCCCAAAATGTATCACTAAGGTGACAGAAGTTGATTTCGGAGCATCATTTTTGAGCAGGAGCTTCAACCGTTTTGTGGCATATGAGAAATTCCCTAAGCCCCGTACCTGTCGATTTTGGTCAAAAATGAAAATTTCAAAAGTGCCCCAATTTCTGCTTTAAACTTTAGGTACTATCCCAAAATGTATCACTAAGGTGACAGAAGTTGATTTCGGAGCATCATTTTTGAGCAGGAGCTTCAACCGTTTTGTGGCATATGAGAAATTCCCTAAGCCCCGGACCTGTCGATTTTGGTCAAAAATGAAAATTTCAAAAGTGCCCCAATTTCTGCTTTAAACTTTAGGTACTATCCCAAAATGTATCACTAAGGTGACAGAAGTTGATTTCGGAGCATCATTTTTGAGCAGGAGCTTCAACCGTTTTGTGGCATATGAGAAATTCCCTAAGCCCCGGACCTGTTGATTTTGGTCAAAAATGAAAATTTCAAAAGTGCCCCAATTTCTGCTTTAAACTTTAGGTACTATCCCAAAATGTATCACTAAGGTGACTGAAGTTGATTTCGGAGCATCATTTTTGAGCAGGAGCTTCAACCGTTTTGTGGCATATGAGAAATTCCCTAAGCCCCGGACCTGTCGATTTTGGTCAAAAATGAAAATTTCAAAAGTGCCCCAATTTCTGCTTTAAACTTTAGGTACTATCCCAAAATGTATCACTAAGGTGACAGAAGTTGATTTCGGAGCATCATTTTTGAGCAGGAGCTTCAACCGTTTTGTGGCATATGAGAAATTCCCTAAGCCCCGGACCTGTCGATTTTGGTCAAAAATGAAAATTTCAAAAGTGCCGCAATTTCTGCTTTAAAACTTAGGTACTATCCCAAAATGTATCACTAAGGTGACAGAAGTTGATTTCGGAGCATCATTTTTGAACAGGAGCTTTAACCGTTTTGTGGCATATGAGAAATTCCCTAAGCCCCGGACCAGTCGATTTTGGTCAAAATTTTAAATTTCAAAAGTGCCGCAATTTCTGCTTTAAAACTTAGGTACTATCCCAAAATGTATCACTAAGGTGACAGAAGTTGATTTCGGAGCATCATTTTTGAACAGGAGCTTCAACCGTTTTGTGGCATATGAGAAATTCCCTAAGCCCCGGACCTGTCGATTTTGGTCAAAAATGAAAATTTCAAAAGTGCCCCAATTTCTGCTTTAAACTTTAGGTACTATCCCAAAATGTATCACTAAGGTGACAGAAGTTGATTTTGGAGCATCATTTTTGAACAGGAGCTTCAACCGTTTTGTGGCATATGAGAAATTCCCTAAGCCCCGTACCTGTCGATTTTGGTCATAAATGAAAATTTCAAAAGTGCCCCAATTTCTGCTTTAAACTTTAGGTACTATCCCAAAATGTATCACTAAGGTGACAGAAGTTGATTTCGGAGCATCATTTTTGAACAGGAGCTTCAACCGTTTTGTGGCATATGAGAAATTCCCTAAGCCCCGGACCTGTCGATTTTGGTCAAAAATTATAATTTCAAAAGTGCCCATATTTCTGCTTTAAACTTTAGGTACTATCCAAAAATGTATCACTAAGGTGACAGAAGTTTATTTCGGAGTATCATTTTTGAGCAGGAGCTTCAACCGTTTTGTGGCATATGAGAAATTCCCTAAGCCCCGGACCTGTCGATTTTGGTCAAAAATGAAAATTTCAAAAGTGCCGCAATTTCTGCTTTAAACTTTAGGTACTATCCCAAAATGTATCACTAAGGTGACAGAAGTTGATTTCGGAGCATCATTTTTGAGCAGGAGCTTCAACCGTTTTGTGCATATGAGAAATTCCCTAAGCCCCGGACCTGTCGATTTTGGTCAAAAATGAAAATTTCAAAAGTGCCGCAATTTCTGCTTTAAACTTTAGGTACTATCCCAAAATGTATCACTAAGGTGACAGAAGTTGATTTCGGAGCATCATTTTTGAGCAGGAGCTTCAACCGTTTTGTGGCATATGAGAAATTCCCTAAACCCCGGAACTGTCGATGTTGGTCAAAAATGAAAATTTCAAAAGTGCCGCAATTTCTGCTTTAAAACTTAGGTACTATCCCAAAATGTATCACTAAGGTGACAGAAGTTGATTTCGGAGCATCATTTTTGAGCAGGAGCTTCAACCGTTTTGTGGCATATGAGAAATTCCCTAAGCCCCGGACCTGTCGATTTTGGTCAAAAATGAAAATTTCAAAAGTGCCCCAATTTCTGCTTTAAACTTTAGGTACTATCCCAAAATGTATCACTAAGGTGACAGAAGTTGATTTCGGAGCATCATTTTTGAGCAGGAGCTTCAACCGTTTTGTGGCATATGAGAAATTCCATAAGCCCCGGACCTGTCGATTTTGGTCAAAAATTAAAATTTCAAAAGTGCCGCAATTTCTGCTTTAAAACTTAGGTACTATCCCAAAATGTATCACTAAGGTGACAGAAGTTGATTTCGGAGCATCATTTTGGAACAGGAGCTTTAACCGTTTTGTGGCATATGAGAAATTCCCTAAGCCCCGGACCAGTCGATTTTGGTCAAAAATGTAAATTTCAAAAGTGCCGCAATTTCTGCTTTAAAACTTAGGTACTATCCCAAAATGTATCACTAAGGTGACAGAAGTTGATTTCGGAGCATCATTTTTGAACAGGAGCTTCAACCGTTTTGTGGCATATGAGAAATTCCCTAAGCCCCGTACCTGTCGATTTTGGTCATAAATGAAAATTTCAAAAGTGCCCCAATTTCTGCTTTAAACTTTAGGTACTATCCCAAAATGTATCACTAAGGTGACAGAAGTTGATTTCGGAGCATCATTTTTGAACAGGAGCTTCAACCGTTTTGTGGCATATGAGAAATTCCCTAAGCCCCGTACCTGTCGATTTTGGTCAAAAATGAAAATTTCAAAAGTGCCCCAATTTCTGCTTTAAACTTTAGGTACTATCCCAAAATGTATCACTAAGGTGACAGAAGTTGATTTCGGAGCATCATTTTTGAGCAGGAGCTTCAACCGTTTTGTGGCATATGAGAAATTCCCTAAGCCCCGGACCTGTCGATTTTGGTCAAAAATGAAAATTTCAAAAGTGCCCCAATTTCTGCTTTAAACTTTAGGTACTATCCCAAAATGTATCACTAAGGTGACAGAAGTTGATTTCGGAGCATCATTTTTGAGCAGGAGCTTCAACCGTTTTGTGGCATATGAGAAATTCCCTAAGCCCCGGACCTGTTGATTTTGGTCAAAAATGAAAATTTCAAAAGTGCCCCAATTTCTGCTTTAAACTTTAGGTACTATCCCAAAATGTATCACTAAGGTGACTGAAGTTGATTTCGGAGCATCATTTTTGAGCAGGAGCTTCAACCGTTTTGTGGCATATGAGAAATTCCCTAAGCCCCGGACCTGTCGATTTTGGTCAAAAATGAAAATTTCAAAAGTGCCCCAATTTCTGCTTTAAGCTTTAGGTACTATCCCAAAATGTATCACTAAGGTGACAGAAGTTGATTTCGGAGCATCATTTTTGAGCAGGAGCTTCAACCGTTTTGTGGCATATGAGAAATTCCCTAAGCCCCGGACCTGTCGATTTTGGTCAAAAATGAAAATTTCAAAAGTGCCGCAATTTCTGCTTTAAAACTTAGGTACTATCCCAAAATGTATCACTAAGGTGACAGAAGTTGATTTCGGAGCATCATTTTTGAACAGGAGCTTCAACCGTTTTGTGGCATATGAGAAATTCCCTAAGCCCCGGACCTGTCGATTTTGGTCAAAAATGAAAATTTCAAAAGTGCCCCAATTTCTGCTTTAAACTTTAGGTACTATCCCAAAATGTATCACTAAGGTGACAGAAGTTGATTTTGGAGCATCATTTTTGAACAGGAGCTTCAACCGTTTTGTGGCATATGAGAAATTCCCTAAGCCCCGTACCTGTCGATTTTGGTCATAAATGAAAATTTCAAAAGTGCCCCAATTTCTGCTTTAAACTTTAGGTACTATCCCAAAATGTATCACTAAGGTGACAGAAGTTGATTTCGGAGCATCATTTTTGAACAGGAGCTTCAACCGTTTTGTGGCATATGAGAAATTCCCTAAGCCCCGGACCTGTCGATTTTGGTCAAAAATGAAAATTTCAAAAGTGCCCCAATTTCTGCTTTAAACTTTAGGTACTATCCCAAAATGTATCACTAAGGTGACAGAAGTTGATTTCGGAGCATCATTTTTGAGCAGGAGCTTCAACCGTTTTGTGGCATATGAGAAATTCCCTAAACCCCGGAACTGTCGATGTTGGTCAAAAATGAAAATTTCAAAAGTGCCGCAATTTCTGCTTTAAAACTTAGGTACTATCCCAAAATGTATCACTAAGGTGACAGAAGTTGATTTCGGAGCATCATTTTTGAGCAGGAGCTTCAACCGTTTTGTGGCATATGAGAAATTCCCTAAGCCCCGGACCTGTCGATTTTGGTCAAAAATGAAAATTTCAAAAGTGCCCCAATTTCTGCTTTAAACTTTAGGTACTATCCCAAAATGTATCACTAAGGTGACAGAAGTTGATTTCGGAGCATCATTTTTGAGCAGGAGCTTCAACCGTTTTGTGGCATATGAGAAATTCCATAAGCCCCGGACCTGTCGATTTTGGTCAAAAATTAAAATTTCAAAAGTGCCGCAATTTCTGCTTTAAAACTTAGGTACTATCCCAAAATGTATCACTAAGGTGACAGAAGTTGATTTCGGAGCATCATTTTGGAACAGGAGCTTTAACCGTTTTGTGGCATATGAGAAATTCCCTAAGCCCCGGACCAGTCGATTTTGGTCAAAAATGTAAATTTCAAAAGTGCCGCAATTTCTGCTTTAAAACTTAGGTACTATCCCAAAATGTATCACTAAGGTGACAGAAGTTGATTTCGGAGCATCATTTTTGAACAGGAGCTTCAACCGTTTTGTGGCATATGAGAAATTCCCTAAGCCCCGTACCTGTCGATTTTGGTCATAAATGAAAATTTCAAAAGTGCCCCAATTTCTGCTTTAAACTTTAGGTACTATCCCAAAATGTATCACTAAGGTGACAGAAGTTGATTTCGGAGCATCATTTTTGAACAGGAGCTTCAACCGTTTTGTGGCATATGAGAAATTCCCTAAGCCCCGTACCTGTCGATTTTGGTCAAAAATGAAAATTTCAAAAGTGCCCCAATTTCTGCTTTAAACTTTAGGTACTATCCCAAAATGTATCACTAAGGTGACAGAAGTTGATTTCGGAGCATCATTTTTGAGCAGGAGCTTCAACCGTTTTGTGGCATATGAGAAATTCCCTAAGCCCCGGACCTGTCGATTTTGGTCAAAAATGAAAATTTCAAAAGTGCCCCAATTTCTGCTTTAAACTTTAGGTACTATCCCAAAATGTATCACTAAGGTGACAGAAGTTGATTTCG
>NW_026968960.1:0-60526 GCF_028390025.1 Pseudophryne corroboree
TCTGGTTCCATGGAATCTTCCGCATTGGAATGCTGCGGAACAAAAAGGATTTAAATATTCAGCTTGCTAGCATTCAATGTACCTGCGGCTTGGCTCTAGCACATGGGTCTTCATCCTGTGGCCCTCCAGCTGCTGTGAAACTACACATCCCAGCATGCCCTGCCACAGTTTTGCTATTAAGGTATGCTAAAACTGAGGCAGGGCATGCTGGGATGTGTAGTTCCACAGCAGCTGGAGGGTCGCAGGTTGAAGACCCATGTTTTAGCATGCCTGTTCTATGATGCATGTTCCATGATGTCACAATCAGCTTGGAATGGGGTGTCTAGCAGGCATTTGCTGACAGCCACTTGAGGGAGACACACATCAGGAGATGCAGCATATCGGAGGTCTTCGATGCCTTTCCAGCAAATGCACACCACCTGCTGCTGGTCTGGACACAAAACAATGCCCACAATCGAAGTCCCAAAATGCCCAACTACAGGATTCATGTAAGTAGTGAATTTAGGAATGAATTTAGAAGTAGGAAATTAAGTTAGTTCACAAGTACATTCAAATTCAGATCTAAAGACTAAACACAAAACACAAAATAAGACTCCACAGAGCAATTATCAGGTGTCTTTATCAATTGTTGCATTTAAAAAATCAAGCAATTAGGGAACACAATGTTGCGACAATGTAACCCTATTTGCAAAATAGTACTAAATAAGTTTGTCGATGTAAGACATTTGCAAAGGCGCAAACAAAACACGCTGGAAAATGCAACTGAATCTGTTTTTGGAGGTTAGAAAAGATGCAGGATCAAGTAGCTCCATGGGTAGGGTGTTTGATTAGAATTCAACAGGTTATAGGTTTGAATCCAGGGTATGATAGTTTGAGGTGTTATTTAATAAAGTATGTTTATATATTAGTCACACATGGCTTACTTGTACAAATGGCATGTCACCAGTTAGTGCTGACTGCTGATATGCCTTTTGCACTAAAACAAATTAAAATGGTAAAAGTTATTGTACTTTAAGTAAAAATAAAAGCTAAAATATCAATCCCAGTTTTGGATTACTTTAATGAACAAAAAAAAAATGCATATAGCAAAGGATAGTTTCAATCTGCCTACCTCAGATTGCGACAGGTGGAATCTTGGTCATGCTCTGGTTTCTCTGCAGAACGAACAAATCTTTCGCCTTTTACTAAAGATTTCCGTGGAGAGGAGCAAAACTGAGTTTTATCTCAATTTTTGCATGCCCCATATTATTGGGGTTTCTTTTATCGGATTAAAGACAGAACGAGTGTGCTTTCTTGTTAGCTTTAATGTAAGTTTATTTGCATAACAATGACAATAAATGTTTGTTTCTTTTCAAGCAGAACTTTCTTGACCATACTAATTGCTTGAAAGATCTGGGAGCACATGGAAAAGAGTACAAACCATGCTTATAGCAAGGGGAAGCCTGGAGAGAAATCTGCTTTCTTTCTTTCAAATTGGGTGCTCACTTTGAGCTGAATGAGGACTGCTGGCATGGCACTCAGGCAACAGGTGGAATCTTGGTCATGCTCTGGTTTCTCTTCAGAACGAACAAATCTTTCGCCTTTTACTAAAGATTTCCGTGGAGAGGAGCAAAACTGAGTTTTATCTCAATTTTTGCATGCCCCGTCTTATTGGGGTTTCTTTTATCAGTTTAAAGATAGAACGAGTGTGCTTTAATGTAAGCTCATTTGCATAGAAATGACAGTAAATGTTTGTTTCTTTTCAAACAGAACTTTCTTGACTATACTAATTGCTTGAAAGATCTGGGAGCACATGGAAAAGAGTACAAACCATGTTTATAGCAAGGGGAAGCCTGGTGAGAAATCTGCTTTCTTTCTTTCAAATTGGGTGCTCACTTTGAGCTGAATGAGGACTGCTGGCATGGCACTCAGGCGACAGGTAGAATCTTGGTCATGCTGTGGTTTCTCTTCAGAACGAACAAATCTTTCGCCTTTTACTAAAGATTTCCGTGGAGAGGAGCAAAACTGAGTTTTATCTCAATTTTTGCATGCCCCATCTTATTGGGGTTTTATTTTATCGGTTTAAAGATAGAACGAGTGTTCTTTAATGTAAGCTCATTTGCATAGAAATGACAGTAAATGTTTGTTTCTTTTCAAACAGAACTAATTGTTTGAAAGATCTGGGAGCACATGGAAAAGAGTACAAACCATGTTTATAGCAAGGGGAAGCCTGGTGAGAAATCTGCTTTCTTTCATTCAAATTGGGTGCTCACTTTGAGCTGAATGAGAACTGCTGGCATGGCACTCAGGCGACAGGTGGAATCTTGGTCATGCTCTGGTTTCTCTTCAGAACTAACAAATATTTCGCCTTTTATTAAAGATTTCCGTGGAGAGGAGCAAAACTGAGTTTTATCTCAATTTTTGCATGCCCCATATTATTGGGGTTTCTTTTATCAGTTTAAAGACAGAACGAGTGGGCTTTCTTGTTAGCTTTAATGTAAGTTTATTTGCATAACAATGACAGTAAATGTTTGTTTCTTTTCAAACAGAACTTTCTTGACCATGCTACTTGCTTGAAAGATCTGGGAGCACATGGAAAACAGTACAAACCATGCAGTATCACAAGAGCCTTTATTTGATCTTTCATGAAGATAGAGCAGAATTGAGGACACGTCAACAATTTCTGCCAAAGGTGGTTCATCTTTCCACATGGTGCCTTTGGCCACTGACACCTTCGTTGAGTCAAAGTCTCTGGCTGTGGTCAGAACTTTGAAAATTTATGTCACCAGAACGGTTCAGATTAGGAAAACAGAGGCTCTGTTTGTCTTGTATGCTCCCAACAGGATTGGGTGTCCTGCTTCCATGCAGACCATTATGCGCTGAATCTGTGGTAAGATTCAGCATGCTCATTCCACGGCAGGATTGCCGTTACTGAATTAGGTGAAGACCCATTCTACTAGAAAGGTGGGTTCATCCTGGGCAGCTGGTCGGGGAGTCTCAGCATTGCAACTTTGCCGAGCAGCTATTTAGTAAACACTTTTGCTAAGTTTTACAAGTTTGATACCTTGGCTGATGATAACCTCAAGTTGGGTCATTCGGTGCTGCAGAGTCGTACGCACTCTCCCACCCGTTCAAGAGCTTTGGTATAACCCCATGGTTCTTAATGTGACCCCAGCATCCTCTAGGTCGTATGAGAAAATAGGATTTTAATACCTACCGGTAAATCCTTTTCTCTTAGTACGTAGAGGATGCTGGGCACCCGTCCCAGTCCATACTGTGTCTGCAGTTATTACTTGTGGTTATACACATGTTGTGTTACGGTTCTGGTCAGCTTTTTGCTGCAATTGTTCATGCCGTTGGCTTGTGTTCTGTTGAATGCCACGTTCTGTGGCATGCTTAAGGTGTGAGCTGGTAAGATGCTCACCTTAGTTTAACAATAAATCCTTTCCTCGAAATGTCCGTCTCCCTGGGCACAGTTCCTATAACTGGAGTCTGGAGGAGGGGCATAGAGGGAGGAGCCAGTTCACACCCTTTGAAAGTCTTAAAGTGCCCATGTCTCTTGCGGATCCCGTCTATACCCCATGGTTCTTAATGTGACCCCAGCATCCTTTACGGACTAAGAGAAAAGGATGCCCTTGTGTACTATCCTGACTTCTCCTCCCGTCTGCTTACTTTGTGCCTTCCAACGCACAATGCGAACTACAGGTGGTGCTGCAGGGCCCACACCCTTTTACTTGCCTTACAGAGCAGCTCTGGAGCTGTTACAGTGCCCAGCTGCTGCAAGAAATCAGCATGAATGCTTCAGGGGATGGGGCATGGCCAACATGAGCCCCACACCAAAGGAGGGTGGGGGTGTTTAATGCGAACTAGGGGTCATCCAAGCACTGCAAAAGGCCGCCATGCCCTGCATGCCCCTTTTCTCTTTTTATATGCAGATGAGGGTTCCAGCCAACTTTGGCCCACTGCTTGGATGACATCACCGTATGCAAATCCGTCTGCTGCAGACCTTCCCCCAGGAATGCTTGTACTAGTTGTTGGATATGGTTTGATATTTGATGGTGCTTCAGTATTAGGCAGCCTTCCGCCCTCCCATGTTCATCTGAAAAGATGTGGTCTCCCTGCAGTTGTTGTCCCCAGACGAGAGTTCCCTTGTGCTTCCTCAGTTGAATCTCCTTAACTTGACGGGGGAGGTGCTGCCCGAGCAGCCCTCCCCAGCCCTATCCCAACTCATACTTATTTTACATATTAGATCTCTTGATCATGAAGATTGTTCTCACAGGGTGAGGTTCATCCATTATATTTTAAAATAGGAAGGTACAAATTACATATTTGAATTGCATCTATTTGCTGGATTCAAATGCCCCCCCCCCTTCCTTTCTCAATTGTGCCCGTCAGCAGCTATTCTAAGGTTGCTGCCAATGGGTGTGACACATTAATTTCTTCTGTGGGGTACACTGGACTCCACAAGGATTCACATTGGGGTGTAGAGTAGGATCTTGATCTGAGGCACCAACCGGCTCAAAGCTTTTGACTGTTCCCAAGATGCTCAGCGCATCCTCCTCTATAACCCCGCTTCCATGAACAGGGAGCTCAGTTTGTAGTTGGTGCCTTCAGTAGCAGGCCACTTAACAGGGGCCTGCCTCAGGCAGCCTATTCTTAGCTATTAATTTTGACAAGAAAAGAAGAACTTGTTTTATGAGAATCTACAAGGGCTGCAGCAGGCTAGGTCTAATAGACATCTTTACTGCAGCTTCATCACTCCCAGCGGCGCTGTATACTCCCGTGCCCTGGTTGCTGGGTCACTGCAGCGGAGGCTCCGCTTTCTTCCTAAGGTCAGTCACACACACACCGCCCTTCCGGATCACGAGGCCGCTGATTAAGGGGAGCGTGGCCGTAGGGGGTGGGCCGTGTGCGCACTGGGGTGGACACTGATTACTGGGCAGCCGCTCCACTAGCCACCAGGTACAGTTAAGGAGCACAGGTCTGGGGGTTTTTCTCCTATATTAACCCAATTTTGTACTGCCCGCAGCGCATTGTGATAGGTAATAGGGCCTGATTCAGGTTGGATTGCAATCACAATAAGCGATCCAACTGCAAAAATTGCTAAGAGCATACGCATGTGCCTGCATGCGATCGCCTCTGCCTGTCAATCGGGGCAGGGGGAGAGAGTGGGGTCAGCAACACTCCATTTCCAAGTCAGGGATGGAGCAGTGCGGGGGCAAGGCTTCAAAATGGGGTCTGCAATGGAGGAGACACAGGGGGCGTGGTCACAGCGGCTGTATGACATCACATTCAGCCGCTGTGATCACAAAAATGGTGGCGGCTTCCTGCGCGCACATACAGTCTGCACCAGCAGGAGGCTACACCATTGTTTATGATCACGCTGAACTGCAGTGCGACTGCAATTACAGCATGGTAAAAAAGGGAGGTGTCATACTGGGTGGCCATGCCCTGTCACTGTGCAGGAGCCAGCACCGCTTACACACTAGTCCCCGGGTGCAGCCCCCAACCCCCGGGACACCCGGAGCAACAAAATGTAGATTCAGGCCACCAGGCCACGCCCCTACCTATGAAATCATGCCTCCTTTTTACCATTGCGCTGCTTATTTGCACGCACTGCATTACAATCTCCCTCGCCACCTCTCTGGGTGTCACCAGTGATAGTGACACCTCTGCCATGCTTGTAGCAGCTGGTCCAAAGATCTATGCCTCAAGCCCTGAGTGTTTGCCCTTGTGACTTGTTGATCATCATAGCGAAGCAGATGCTTACAGAAAACTGCAGGGGCTTAGATTGAAAATAAAAAAAATTGATGGGTATAAGGTAGAGAGGAGCGGGTTCGGTTCTCCGAGAACCGAATTCCCCACGAACTCCACGTGGTTTACACTGGTCTGAGGCAGGCTCGGTTGTTCCCGCCTGACTCGGAAAACCTGAACAAGGGAAAATGTCATCATCCCGCTGTCGGATTCTCGCGAGATTCGGATATTATATATAGAGCTGCGCGTTGCCGCCATTTTTACTCGTGCATTGAAGAGAGAGCGGAGAGGACGTGGCTATGTTCTCTCAGTGGAAATCTCAATATCAGTGCTCAGTATCAGTGGTTACTTATTGCTGCTCAGTAATACTAGTAGTGTGTCTCTCCTGCTCAGTGTCAGTTCTCAGTAGTATCCTCATCAGTGCTCAGTATCACTGCTCATTGTCTTGTGCTGCATTGTGGTGCTCAGCATACTACAGTACATTACTAATAGTCCAGTGCTGCATCTTGCTGCTCAGTGTCAGTTCTAGTATCCTCATCAGTGCTCACTATCACTGCTCATTGCATTGTGGTGTTCTGTATACTACAGTAATATAGTAACATATAGTAACATAGTTTTTGAGGTTGAATAGAGGCAAATTGCCCATCGTGTTCAACCTGTTTTAAGTTGTGATGATTCTACATACTTGCTGAATAATGTTTTATGACTAGTTAGCTACTATAACTCATGTTACCCCCGGATTAACCATGTTGATATTTTAAGTATTATAACCTTGGATAGCTTTTTCATTCAGAAATGTATCCATTCCTTTTTTAAATCCAATTACAGAGTCCGCCATTACCACCTTCCCTGGCAGGGAATTCCACATCCTGATTGCCCTAACAGTGAAGAACCCTTTCCTCCATTGCATTCTGAACTTTCCTCCAGTCGCAGCGAGTGACCACGTGTTCTTTTAATAAATAATTCCTCTGATAACTCTTTGTTATGTATCTTTACATATTTGAAGATATTAATAATATCTCCTCTTAGGCACCTCTTTTCTAGTGTATACATATTCAGCCTAGTAAGTCTTTCCTTATAGTCCAGTACTTTTAGGCCTTTAATCAATTTAGTCTTCAGGATCTCTCGGACTTCCATGAGCAGCAGAGTAGTGCAATGGAAGGATGCTGGGCCCATAACCCAGAGGTCGATTAATCGAAACTATCCTCTGCTATGTGCATTTTTTTTTTATAATTAAAGTAATCAAAAACTGGGATTGATATTTTGGCTCTTTTATTTTTACTTAAAGTACAATAACTTTTATCATTTTAATTTGTTTTAATAGTATATTATCAGCATTGTTTTCTTTAAAAAATCCACTTAATATTCTTTACCCTATTCCTGAAATGGTAATTGACAAAAACAAACTACATTGTCACCAGAAGAGCAATGCAAAATGTACAAGTGATATATTAAAATCATCTTCCATCTTCACCCATAAAGAAAGATTTTCTTAATTCCTTATCTGTGTGCTGATTAGATATTACCTTGTTTTCACATTAAACAGACTTCCACATGAGAAAGCAGCAAGGATGCAGTAACGTTTATGTTTCCTGGTGTCAACCTGTATTATTTCAGTAGACATTGAAATGAGGATGCATCTTGCTGCCTTTCCAATGTAGCAAGTTTAATTCAGTAATAGGTGAAAAAACATTCCTACAAAGGTGTTAATAAGAGACTTGGCTTTGTGGACACTTTTCAGAGAGCAAATTTGTTAGCATAAAAATAAAGTCAGAAAATGAAGAGCTGTTTAATCACTCAATTGGACTTTTCTGCCAGCATAATTTTTTTTTCTCTGCAACCCACTGCTAAATTGTGCTTCCTAGCTGTTTTTTATAAAATAACTTAATCAAATCTAACTCTGATTACATCAGAGAAGGCCAGGTACCCTACACCATAAGAGGGGGTTTGAAATTTTGACTTGTCTACTTAAAGATCACCAAAATCTGATCACAAGGTCAATTACATCCCTGGGTGGGATTGAACCACCAATCTTTTGGTTAATAGCCAAACATGCTAACCGATTGCACCACAGAGACACCTCGTAAAAGTATATACTGACAAAGGCTAATAAGCATTCATCTAGAACGTTTCCTAGAAAAACTTTAAAAAGTCAATAATCTGGAGAGTTTTTGTTAGAAACACATTGGTACTTTCCCATGATGAGTGAGTGCTTCAGGATCTCTTGCACTTACATGAGCAGCAGAGTACTGCAACGGAAGCATGCTGGGCCCATAACCCAGAGGTAGGCAGATTGAAACTATCCTCTGCTATATGCATTGTTTTTTGTTAATTAAAGTAATCCAAAACTGGGATTGATATTTTGGCTCTTTTATTTTTACTTAAAGTACAATAACTTTTACCATTTTAATTTGTTTTAATAGTATATTGACAGTATTGTTTTCTTTAAAAAATCCACTTAATTTTCTTTATACAAGGTATACAATTATGGACGAGTGACGACACAGAGGTAGGTACAGCCGTGGACTACCGTACTGCATCTGCTAGTATAGATAATATACTAAATATATTACTACTGTAGGTATATAATATAATGACGGACCTGGTGGACACTGTCAGCAGACTCCTAAACTACTAGTATGAAGAAGATAGAAAAAAAAACCCCACCACAGGTAGGTATACAATTATGGACGAGCACTGACGACACAGAGGTAGGTACAGCCGTGGACTACCGTACTGCATCTGCTAGTATAGATAATATAATAAATATATTACTACTGTAGGTATATAATATAATGACGGACCTGGTGGACACTGTCAGCAGACTGCTAAACTACTAGTATGAAGAAGATAAAAAAAAAACCCCACCACAGGTAGTTAGGTATACAATTATGGATGAGCACTGACGACACAGAGATAGCCACAGCCGTGGACTACCGTACTGCGTCTGCTAGTATAGATAATATAATAAATATATTACTACTGTAGGTATATAATATAATGATGGACCTGGTGGACACTGTCAGTAGACTCCTAAACTACTAGTATGAAGAAGATAGAAAAAAAAAACCCACCACAGGTAGGTAGGTATACAATTATGGACGAGCACTGACGACACAGAGATAGCCACAGCCGTGGACTACCGTACTGCGTCTGCTAATATAGAGATGATAAAGATGAAAAAAAAAATATAACACTACTGCAGGTAAATATTTATATAATATATGTATGACGGACCTGCTGGACACTGTCAGCAGAATGCGTTTATAGAATAAAAAAAAAACACCACAGGAGTGTTTAACTTTTTCAGGCAGACAATATACTGGTGGTCACACTGGCAGCAAAAGTGTGCACTGTACTCCTGCTATAACTGCTCCCCAGTCTCCCCCACAATTAAGCTGTGTGAGCAGTGAGCACTCAGCACAGTCAGATATACATAGATGATATATCATGCAGCACACTGAGGCTGAGCACAGATATGGTATGTGTATCGTTTTTTTTCAGGCAGAGAACGGATTATAAATAATAAAACTGGTGGTCACTATCAGCAAAACTCTGCACTACTGAGTACTCCTGACAAGTTCAACTGCTCCCCAAATTAGTAGTAAATCAAATGTCACTCGTCTCTATCTTCTAATCTAAACGGAGAGGACGCCAGCCACGTCCTCTCCCTATCAATCTCAATGCACGTGTGAAAATGGCGGCGACGCGCGGCTCCTTATATAGAATCCAAGTCTCGTGAGAATCCGACAGCGGGATGATGACGTTCGGGCGCGCTCGGGTTAACCGAGCAAGGCGAGAGGATCCGAGTCTGCTCGGACCCGAGCAAAAAAGGGTGAAGTTCGGGCGGGTTCGGATTCCGAGGAACCGAACCCGCTCATCTCTTATGGCCACCCAGCATGACGCCTCCCTTCTTGACCATGCTGTAATTGCAGTCGCACTGCAGTTCAGCGTGATCATAAAAAATGGTGTAGGCCTCCTGCTGGTGCAGACTGTATGTGCGCGCAGGAAGCCGCCACCATTTTTGTGATCACAGCGGCTGAATGTGACGTCATACAGCTGCTGTGACCACGCCCCCTGTGTCTCCTCCATTGCAGACCCCATTTTGAAGCCTTGCCCCCGCACCGCTCCATCCCTGACATGGAAATGGAGTGTTGCTGACCCCCCTCTCCCCCCTCCCTGCTCCGATTGACAGGCAGAGGCGATCGCATTCCTCTGCGGGGTGCCGCAGAAAATGCAGGCACATGCGTATGCTCTTAGCAATTTTTGCAGTTGGATCACTTATTGTGATTGCAATCCAACCTGAATCAGGCCCTATTACCTATCACAATGCGCTGCGGGCAGTACAAAATTGGTTTAATATAGGAGAAAAACCCCCAGACCTGTGCTCCTTAACTGTACCTGGTGGCTAGTGGAGCGGCTGCCCAGTAATCAGTGTCCATCGCCAGTGCGCACACGGTCCACCCCCTACGGCCACGCTCCCCTTCAGCAGCGGCCTCGTGATCCGGAAGGGGCGGTGTGTGTGTGACTGACCTTAGGAAGAAACCGGAGCCTCCGCTGCAGTGACCCAGCAACCAGGGCACGGGAGTATACAGCGCCGCTGGGAGTGATGAAGCTGCAGTAAAGATGTCTATTAGACCTAGCCTGCTGCAGCCCTTGTAGAGTCTCATAAAACAAGTTCTTCTCTTTCTTGTCAAAATGAATAGCTAAGAATTGGCTTCCTGAGGCAGGCCCCTGTTAAGTGGCCTGCTACTGAAGGCACCAACTACAAACTGAGCTCCCTGTTCATGGAAGCGGGGTTATAGAGGAGGATGCGCTGAGCATCTTGGGAACAGTCAAAAGCTTTGAGTCGGTTGGTGCCTCAGATCAAGATCCTACTCTACACCCCAATGTGAATCCTTGTGGAGTCCTGTGTACCCCACAGAAGAAATTAATGTGTCACACCCATTGGCAGCAACCTTAGAATAGCTGCTGATGGGCACAATTGAGAAAGGAAGGGGGGGGACATTTGAATCCAGCACATAGATGCAATTCAAATATGTAATTTGTACCTTCCTATTTTAAAATATAATGGATGAACTTCACCCTGTGAGAACAATCTTCATGATCAAGAGATCTCATATGCAAAATAAGTATGAGTTGGGATAGGGCTGGGGAGGGTGGCTGCTCGGGCAGCCCCTCCCCCATCAAGTTAAGGAGATTCAACTGAGGAAGCACAAGGGAACTCTCGTCTGGGGACAACAACTGCAGGGAGACCACATCTTTTCAGATGAACATGGGAGGGGCGGAAGGCTGCCTAATACTGAAGCACCATCAAATATCAAACCATATGCAACAACTAGTACAAGCATTCCTGGGGGAAGGTCTGCAGCAGACGGATTTGCATACGGTGATGTCATCCAAGCAGTGGGCCAAAGTTGGCTGGAACCCTCATCTGCATATGAAAAGAGAAAAGGGGCATGCAGGGCATGGCGGCCTTTTGCGGTGCTTGGATGACCCCTAGTTCGCATTAAACACCCCCACCCTCCTTTGGTGTGGGGCTCATGTTGGCTATGCCCCAGCCCCTGAAGCATTCAAGCTGATTTCTTGCAGCAGCTGGGCACTGTAACAGCTCCAGAGCTGCTCTGTAAGGCAACTAAAAGGGTGTGGGCCCTGCAGCACCACCTGTAGTTCGCATTGTGCGTTGGAAGGCACAAAGTAAGCAGACGGGAGAAGTCAGGATAGTGCGCAAGGGCATAGAAGGGAGTGGCTCCAGAAAAGAGAAGTGGAAACAGACAGCAAACTAGGCTGGAGAGAGACCTGAGACAAAGAGATCTGAATTATACGAGAGCCGACCAGGGGAAACACAAATTATGCAATCAAGTTTCCCACATTTGGGGAAATCACAGGAGCAGCACACCCAGAGTGCAATGGGTGAGCCTTGCCCTGGGAGAAGCACCTTCATGATCATAGTATCTCACCTGGCAGGTAAGTAGGAGTTGGGCTAGAGCTGGGGAGGGTCACTGCTCGGGCACCCCCCTGTCAAGTGAAGGAGATCCAACTGAGGCAGCACAAGGGAACTCTCGAAAGAAGAACAAGGCTAGAGGAATATATGAGACAAAGAAATCTGACTTTTACCAGAGCTGACCAGAGGAAAACACAAACACAGTCCCCCACTACCACAAAAAATGCAGGCGAGTTTCCCACATTTGGGGAAATCACAGGGGTCAGCATACCCAGAATGCAATGAATGAACCTCACCCTGGGTGAACAATCTTCATGACCATGGTGTCTCCTATGCAAAATAAGTATGATTTGGGATAGGGCGGGGAGGGCCGCTGCTCAGGCACATCTCTGTCAAGTAAAGGAGATTCAACTGAGGCAGCACAAGGGAACTCTCATCTGGGGACAACAACTGCAGGGAGAACACATATTTTCAGATGAACATGGGAGGGCAGAAGGCTGCCTAATACTGAAGCACCCCCAAACAACAAACCAAATGCAACAACTAGTGCAAGCATTCCTGGGGCAAGGCCTGCAGCAGATGGATTTGCATATGGTGATGTCATCCAAGCAGTGGGTCAAAGTTGGCTTCAACCCTCATCTGCATATGAAAAGAGAAAAGGGGCGTGCAGGGCATGGCGGCCTTTTGCGGTGCTTGGATTACCCCTAGTTCGCATTAAACACCCCCACCCACCTTTGGTGTGGGGCTCATGTTGGCCATGCCCCATCCCCTGAAGCATTCAAGCTGATTTCTTGCAGCAGCAGGGCACTGTAACAGCTCCAGAGCTGCTCTTTAAGGCAAGTAAAAGATTGTGTGGGCCCTGCAGCACTACCTGTAGTTTGCATTGTGCATTGGAAGGCACAAAGTAAGCAGACGGGAGGAGAAGTCAGGATAGTGCACAAGGGTATAGAAGGGAGGGGCTCAAGATAAAAGAAGTGGAAACAGACAGCAAACTAGGCTGGAGAAAGACCTGAGACAAAGAGATCTGAATTATACGAGAGCCGACCAGAGGAAACACAAATTATGCAGTCAAGTGTCCCACATTTGGGGAAATCGTAGGAGCAGCACACCCAGAGTGCAATGGGTGAGCCTTGCCCTGGGAGAAGCACCTTCCTGATCATAGTATCTCACCTGGCAGGTAAGTAGGAGTTGGGCTAGAGCTGGGGAGGGTCGCTGCTCGGGCACCCCCCTGTCAAGTGAAGGAGATCCACCTGAGGCAGCACAAGGGAACTCTCGAAAGAAGAACAAGGCTAGAGGAAAATCTGAGACAAAGAAATCTGAGTTTTAACAGAGCTGACCAGAGGAAAGCACAAACACAGTCCCCCACTACCACAAATAATGCAGTCGAGTTTCCCACATTTGGGTAAATCACAGGGGTCAGCATACCCAAAATGCAATGAATGAACCTCACCCTGGGAGAACAATCTTCATGACCATGGTATCTCCTATGCAAAATAAGTATGATTTGGGATAGGGCTGGGGAGGGCCGCTGCTCATGCACATCTCTGTCAAGTAAAGGAGATTCAACTGAGGCAGCACAAGGGAACTCTCATCTGGGGACAACAACTGCAGGGAGAACACATATTTTCAGATGAACATGGGAGGGCAGAAGGCTGCCTAATACTGAAGCACCCCCAAACAACAAACCAAATGCAACAACTAGTGCAAGCATTCCTGGGGGAAGTTCTGCAGAAGACGGATTTGCATACGGTGATGTCATCCAAGCAGAGGGCCAAAGTTGGCTGGAACCCTCATCTGCATATGAAAAGAGAAAAGGGGTATGCAGGGCATGGCGGCCTTTTGCGGCGCTTGGATGACCCTTAGTTTGCATTAAACACCCCCACCCTCCTTCGGTGTGGGGCTCATGTTGGCCATGCCCCATCCCCTGAAGCATTCAAGCTGATTTCTTGCAGCAGCTTGGCACTGTATCAGCTCCAGAGCTGCTCTGTAAGGCAAGTAAAAGGGTGTGGGCCCTGCAGCACTACCTGTAGTTTGCATTGTGCATTGGAAGGCACAAAGTAAGCAGACAGGAGGAGAAGTCAGGATAGTGCACAAGGGTATAAAAGCGAGTTTCCCACATTTGGGAAAATCACAGGGGTCAGCATACCCAGAATGCAATGAATGAACCTCACCCTGGGAGAACAATCTTCATGACCATGGTATCTCCTATGCAAAATAAGTATGATTTGGGATAGGGCTGGGGAGGGCCGCTGCTCAGGCACATCTCTGTCAAGTAAAGGAGATTCAACTGAGGCAGCACAAGGGAACTCTCATCTGGGGACAACAACTGCAGGGAGAACACATATTTTCAGATAAAAATCTTGGTCATGCTCTGGTTTCTCTTCAGAACGAACAAATCTTTCGCCTTTTACTAAAGATTTCCGTGGAGAGGAGCAAAACCGAGTTTTATCTCAATTTTTGCATGCCCCATCTTTTTGGGGTTTCTTTTATCGGTTTAAAGATAGAATGAGTGTGCTTTAATGTAAGCTCATTTGCATAGAAATGACAGTAAATGTTTGTTTCTTTTCAAACAGAACTTTCTTGACCATGCTACTTGCTTGAAAGATCTGGGAGCACATGGAATACAGTACAAACCATGCTTATAGCAAGGAGAAGCCAGGTGAGAAATCTGCTTACTTTCAAGTTGGGCGCTCACTTTGATCTGAATGAGGACTGCTGGCACAGCATTTAGGCGACAGGTGGAATCTTGGTCATGCTCTGGTTTCTCTTCAGAACGAACAAATCTTTCGCCTTTTATTAAAGATTTCTGTGGAGAGGAGCAAAACTGAGTTTTATCTCAATTTTTGCATGCCCCATATTATTGGGGTTTCTTTTATCAGTTTCTTGTTAGCTTTAATGTAAGTTTATTTGCATAACAATGACTATAAATGTCTGTTTCTTTTCAAGCAGAACTTTCTTGACCATTCTAATTGCTTGAAAGATCTGGGAGCACATGGAAAAGAGTACAAACCATGCTTATAGCAAGGGGAAGCCTGGTGAGAAATCTGCTTTCTTTCTTTCAAATTGGGTGCTCACTTTGCGCTGAATGAGGACTGCTGGCATGGCACTCAGGCGACAGGTGGAATCTTGGTCATACTCTGGTTTCTCTTCAAAACAAACAGATCTTTCGCCTTTTACTAAAGATTTCCGTGGAGAGGAGCAAAACTGAGTTTTATCTCAATTTTTGCATGCTCCGTCTTATTGGGGTTTCTTTTATCGGTTTAAAGATAGAACGAGTGTGCTTTAATGTAAGCTCATTTGCATAGAAATGACAGTAAATGTTTGTTTCTTTTCAAACAGAACTTTCTTGACTATACTAAATGCTTGAAAGATCTGGGAGCACATGGAAAAGAGTACAAACCATGTTTATAGCAAGGGGAAGCCTGGTGAGAAATCTGCTTTCTTTCTTTCAAATTGGGTGCTCACTTTGAGCTGAATGAGGACTGCTGGCATGGCACTCAGGCGACAGGTGGAATCTTGGTCATGTTCTGATTTCTCTTCAGAACGAACAAATCTTTCGCCTTTTACTAAAGATTTCCGTGGAGAGGAGCAAAACTGAGTTTTATCTCAATTTTTGCATGCCCCATCTTATTGGGATTTTATTTTATCGGTTTAAAGATAGAACGAGTGTGCTTTAATGTAAGCTCATTTGCATAGAAATGACAGTAAATGTTTGTTTCTTTTCAAACAGAACTTTCTTGACCACACTAATTGCTTGAAAGATCTGGGAGCACATGGAAAAGAGTACAAACCATGTTTATAGCAAGGGGAAGCCTGGTGAGAAATCTGCTTTCTTTCTTTCAAATTGGGTGCTCACTTTGAGCTGAATGAGGATTGCTGGCATGGCACTCAGGCGACAGGTGGAATCTTGGTCATGCTCTGGTTTCTCTTCAAAACGAACAGATCTTTCGCCTTTTACTAAAGATTTCCGTGGAGAGGAGCAAAACTGAGTTTTATCTCAATTTTTGCATGCTCCGTCTTATTGGGGTTTCTTTTATCGGTTTAAAGATAGAACGAGTGTGCTTTAATGTAAGCTCATTTGCATAGAAATGACAGTAAATGTTTGTTTCTTTTCAAACAGAACTTTCTTGACTATACTAATTGCTTGAAAGATCTGGGAGCACATGGAAAAGAGTACAAACCATGTTTATAGCAAGGGGAAGCCTGGTGAGAAATCTGCTTTCTTTCTTTCAAATTGGGTGCTCACTTTGAGCTGAATGAGGACTGCTGGCATGGCACTCAGGCGACAGGTGGAATTTTGGTCATGTTCTGGTTTCTCTTCAGAACGAACAAATCTTTCGCCTTTTACTAAAGATTTCCGTGGAGAGGAGCAAAACTGAGTTTTATCTCAATTTTTGCATGCCCCATCTTATTGGGGTTTTATTTTATCGGTTTAAAGATAGAACGAGTGTGCTTTAATGTAAGCTCATTTGCATAGAAATGACAGTAAATGTTTGTTTCTTTTCAAACAGAACTTTCTTGACCACACTAATTGCTTGAAAGATCTGGGAGCACATGGAAAAGAGTACAAACCATGTTTATAGCAAGGGGAAGCCTGGTGAGAAATCTGCTTTCTTTCATTCAAATTGGGTGCTCACTTTCAGCTGAATGAGAACTGCTGGCATGGCACTCAGGCGACAGGTGGAATCTTGGTCATGCTCTGGTTTCTCTTCAGAACTAACAAATATTTCGCCTTTTATTAAAGATTTCCGTGGAGAGGAGCAAAACTGAGTTTTATCTCAATTTTTGCATGCCCCATATTATTGGGGTTTCTTTTATCAGTTTAAAGACAGAATGAGTGTGCTTTCTTGTTAGCTTTAATGTAAGTTTATTTGCATAACAATGACAGTAAATGTTGTTTCTTTTCAAACAGAACTTTCTTGACCATGCTACTTGCTTAAAGGTCTGGGAGCACATGGAAAACAGTACAAACCATGCAGTATCACAAGAGCCTTTATTTGATCTTTCATGAAGATAGAGCAGAATTGAGGACACGTCAACAATTTCTGCCGAAGGTGGTTCATCTTTCCACATGGTGCCTTTGGCCACTGACACCTTCGTTGAGTCAAAGTCTCTGGCTGTGGTCAGAACTTTGAAAATGTATGTCACCAGAACGGTTCAGATTAGGAAAACAGAGGCTCTGTTTGTCCTGTATGCTCCCAACAGGATTTGGTGTCCTGCTTCCATGCAGACCATTATGCGCTGGATCTGTGGTAAGATTCAGCATGCTCGTTCCACGGCAGGATTGCCGTTACTGAAGTAGGTGAAGACCCATTCTACTAGAAAGGTGGGTTCATCCTTGGCAGCTGGTCGGGGAGTCTCGGCATTGCAACTTTGCCGAGCAGCTATTTAGTAAACACTTTTGCTAAGTTTTACAAGTTTGATACCTTGGCTGATGATAACCTTAAGTTGGGTCATTCGGTGCTGCAGAGTCGTACGCACTCTCCCACCCGTTCAAGAGCTTTGGTATAACCCCATGGTTCTTAATGTGACCCCAGCATCCTCTAGGTCGTATGAGAAAATAGGATTTTAATACCTACCGGTAAATCCTTTTCTCTTAGTCTGTAGAGGATGCTGGGCACCCGTCCCAGTCCATACTGTGTCTGCAGTTATTACTTGTGGTTATACACATGTTGTGTTATGGTTCTGGTCAGCTTTTTGCTGCAATTGTTCATGCCGTTGGCTTGTGTTCTGTTGAATGCCACGTTCTGCGGCATGTTTAAGGTGTGAGCTGGTAAGATGCTCACCTTAGTTTAACAATAAATCCTTTCCTCGAAATGTCCGTCTCCCTGGGCACAGTTCCTATAACTGGAGTCTGGAGGAGGGGCATAGAGGGAGGAGCCAGTTCACACCCTTTGAAAGTCTTAAAGTGCCCATGTCTCTTGCGGATCCCGTCTATACCCCATGGTTCTTAATGTGACCCCAGCATCCTCTACGGACTAAGAGAAAAGAATGCCCTTGCGCACTATCCTGACTTCTCCTCCCGTCTGCTTACTTTGTGCCTTCCAACGCACAATGCGAACTACAGGTGGTGCTGCAGGGCCCACACCCTTTTACTTGCCTTACAGAACAGCTCTGGAGCTGTTACAGTGCCCAGCTGCTGCAAGAAATCAGCTTGAATGCTTCAGGGGATGGGGCATGGCCAACATGAGCCCCACACCAAAGGAGGGTGGGGGTGTTTAATGTGAACTAGGGGTCATCCAAGCACTGCAAAAGGCCGCCATGCCCTGCATGCCCCTTTTCTCTTTTCATATGCAGATGAGGGTTCCAGTCAACTTTGGCCCACTGCTTGGATAACATCACCGTATGCAAATCCGTCTGCTGCAGACCTTCCCCCAGGAATGCTTGTACTAGTTGTTGCATATGGTGCTTCAGTATTAGGCAGCCTTCCGCCCTCCCATGTTCATCTGAAAAGATGTGGTCTCCCTGCAGTTGTTGTCCCCAGACGAGAGTTCCCTTGTGCTTCCTCAGTTGAATCTCCTTAACTTGACGGGGGAGGTGCTGCCCGAGCAGCCCTCCCCAGCCCTATCCCAACTCATATTTATTTTGCATATGAGATCTCTTGATCATGAAGATTGTTCTCACAGGGTGAGGTTCATCCATTATATTTTAAAATAGGAAGGTACGAATTACATATTTGAATTGCATCTATGTGCTGGATTCAAATGTCCCCCCCCCCTTCCTTTCTCAATTGTGCCCGTCAGCAGCTATTCTAAGGTTGCTGCCAATGGGTGTGACACATTAATTTCTTCTGTGGGGTACACTGGACTCCACAAGGATTCACATTGGGGTGTAGAGTAGGATCTTGATCTGAGGCACCAACCGGCTCAAAGCTTTTGACTGTTCCCAAGAAGCTCAGTGCATTCTCCTCTATAACCCCGCTTCCATGAACAGGGAGCTCAGTTTGTAGTTGGTGCCTTCAGTAGCAGGCCAATTAACAGGGGCCTGCCTCAGGCAGCCTATTCTTAGCTATTAATTTTGACAAGAAAAGAAGAACTTGTTTTATGAGAATCTACAAGGGCTGCAGCAGGCTAGGTCTAATAGACATCTTTACTGCAGCTTCATCACTCCCAGCGGCGCTGTATACTCCCGTGCCCTGGTTGCTGGGTCACTGCAGCGGAGGCTCCGGTTTCATCCTAAGGTCAGTCACACACACACCACCCTTCCGGATCACGAGGCCGCTGCTGAAGGGGAGCGAGGCCGTAGGGGGTGGGCCGTGTGCGCACTGCGGTGGACACTGATTACTGGGCAGCCGCTCCACTAGCCACCAGGTACAGTTAAGGAGCACAGGTCTGGGGGGTTTTCTCCTATATTAACCCAATTTTGTACTGCCCGCAGCGCACTGTGATAGGTAATAGGGCCTGATTCAGGTTGGATTGCAATCACAATAAGCGATCCAACTGCAAAAATTGCTAAGAGCATACGCATGTGCCTGCATTTTCTGCGGCACCCCGCAGAGAATGTGATCGCCTCTGCCTGTCAATCGGGGCGGGGAAGGGGGGGAGAGGTGGGTCAGCAACACTCCATTTCCAAGTCAGGGATGGAGCGGTGCGGGGGCAAGGCTTCAAAATGGGGTCTGCAACGGAGGAGACACAGGGGGCGTGGTCACAGCGACTGTATGACATCACATTCAGCCGCTGTGATCACAAAAATGGTGGCGGCTTCCTGCGCGCACATACAGTCTGCACCAGCAGGAGCCTACACCATTTTTTATGATCACGCTGAACTGCAGTGCGACTGCAATTACAGCATGGTCAAGAAGGGAGGCGTCATGCTGGGTGGCCATGCCCTGTCACTTTGCAGGAGCCAGCACCGCTCACACACTAGTCCCCGGGTGCAGCCCCCAACCCCCGGGACACCCGGAGCAACAAAATGTAGATTCAGGCCACCAGGCCACGCCCCTACCTATGAAACCATGCCTCCTTTTTACCATTGCACTGCTTATCTGCGCGCACTGCATTACAATCTCCCTCGCCACCTCTCTGGGTGTCACCAGTGATAGTGACACCTCTGCCATGCTTGTAGCAGCTGGTCCTAAGATCTACGCCTCAAACCCTGAGTGTTTGCCCTTGTGACTTGTTGATCATCATAGCGAAGCAGATGCTTACAGAAAACTGCAGGGGCTTAGATTGAAAATAAAAAAATTGATAGGGTATAAGGTAGAGAGGAGCGGGTTCGGTTCTCCGAGAACCGAATTCCCCACGAACTCCACGTGGTTTACACTGGTCCGAGGCAGGCTCGGTTGTTCCCGCCTGACTCGGAAAACCTGAACAAGGGAAAATGTCATCATCCCGCTGTCGGATTCTCGCGAGATTCGGATTCCATATAAAGAGCTGCGCGTTGCTGCCATTTTTACTCGTGCATTGAAGAGAGAGCGGAGAGGACGTGGCTATGTTCTCTCAGTGGAAATCTCAATATCAGTGCTCAGTATCAGTGGTTACTTATTGCTGCTCAGTAATACTAGTAGTGTGTCTCTCCTGCTCAGTGTCAGTTCTCAGTAGTATCCTCATCAGTGCTCAGTATCACTGTTCATTGTCTTGTGCTGCATTGTGTTGCTCAGCATACTACAGTACATTACTAATAGTCCAGTGCTGCATCTTGCTGCTCAGTGTCAGTTCTAGTATCCTCATCAGTGCTCACTATCACTGCTCATTGCATTGTGGTGTTCTGTATACTACAATAACATAGTAATATAGTAACATAGTTTTTGAGGTTGAATAGAGGCAAATTGCCCATCGTGTTCAACCTGTTTTAAGTTGTGATGATTCTACATACTTGCTGAATAATGTTTTATGACTAGTTAGCTACTATAACTCATGTTACCCCCGGATTAACCATGTTGATATTTTAAGTATTATAACCTTGGATAGCTTTTTCATTCAGAAATGTATCCATTCCTTTTTTAAATCCAATTACAGAGTCCGCCATTACCACCTTCCCTGGCAGGGAATTCCACATCCTGATTGCCCTAACAGTGAAGAACCCTTTCCTCCATTGCGTTCTGAACTTTCCTCCAGTCGCAGCGAGTGACCACGTGTTCTTTTAATAAATAATTCCTCTGATAACTCTTTGTTATGTATCTTTACATATTTGAAGATATTAATAATATCTCCTCTTAGGCACCTCTTTTCTAGTGTATAAATATTCAGCCTAGTAAGTCTTTCCTTATAGTCCAGTACTTTTAGGCCTTTAATCAATTTAGTCTTCAGGATCTCTGACACTTCCATGAGCAGCAGAGTAGTGCAATGGAAGCATGCTGGGCCCATAACCCAGAGGTCGATTGATCGAAACTATCCTCTGCTATGTGCATTTTTTTTTTATAATTAAAGTAATCAAAAACTGGGATTGATATTTTGGCACTTTTATTTTTACTTAAAGTACAATAACTTTTATCATTTTAATTTGTTTTAATAGTATATTGACAGCATTGTTTTCTTTAAAAAATTCTCTTAATTTTCTTTACCCTATTACTGAAATGGTAATTGACAAAAACAAACTACATTGTCACCAGAAGAGCAATGCAAAATGTACAAGTGATATATGAAAATCATCTTCCATCTTGAATTTCAATGATGCATTGGGACAACAATTTGTGAGAAACATCTTCACCCATAAAGAAAGATTTTCTTAATTCCTTACCTGTGTGCTGATTAGATATCACCTTGTTTTCACATTAAACAGACTTCCCCATGAGGAAGCAGCAAGGATGCAGTGACGTTTCCTGGTGTCAACCTGTATTATTTCAGTAGACATTGAAATGAGGATGCATCTTTGATGCCTTTCCAATGAAGCAAGTTTAATTCAGTAATAGGTGAAAAACCATTCCTACAAAGGTGTTAATCAGAGACTTGGCTTTGTGGACACTTTTCAGAGAGCAAATTTGTTAGCATAAACATAAAATCAGAAAATGAAGAGCTGTTTAATCACTCAATTGGACTTTTCTGCCAGCATAATTTTTTTTCTCTGCAACTCACTGCTAAATTGTGCTTCCTAGCTGTTTTTTTATAAAATCACTTAATCAAATCTAACTCTGATTACATCAGAGAAGGCCAGGTACCCTACACCATAAGGGAGGTTTCTGAAATTTTGACTTGTCTACTTAAAGATCACCAAAATCTGATTACAAGGTCAATTACATCCCTGGGTGGGATTGAACCACCAACCTTTTGGTTAATAGCCAAACATGCTAACCGATTGCGCCACAGAGACACCTTGCGAAAGTCAATACTGACAAAGGCTAATAAGCATTCATCTAGAACGTTTCCTAGAAAAACTTTAAAAAGTCAATAATCTGGAGAATTTTTGTAAGAAACACATTGGTACTTTCCCATGATGAGTGAGTGCTTCAGGATTTCTTGCACTTACATGGGCTATTAACCAAAAGGTTGGTGGTTCAATCCCACCCAGGGATGTAATTGACCTTGTCATCAGATTTTGGTGATCTTTAAGTAGACAAGTCAAAATTTCAAACCCCCTCTTATGGTGTAGGGTACCTGGCCTTCTCTGACGTAATCAGAGTTAGATTTAATTAAGTGATTTTATAAAAAACAGCTAGGAAGCACAATTTAGCAGTGGGTTGCAGAGAAAAAAATAACATTTTAAACCTACCGGTAATTTTTTTTTCTCGTAGTCCGTAGAGGATGATGGGGACTCCGTAAGGACCATGGGGGATAGACGGGCTCCGCAGCAGACATGGGCACTTTAAGAAAGACTTTAGATCTGGGTGTGCACTGGCTCCTCCCTCTATGCCCCTCCTCCATACCTCAGTTAGAGAAACTGTGCCCAGAGGAGACGGACAGTACGAGGAAAGGATTTTTGTTAATCCAAGGTCAAGATTCATACCAGCCACACCAATCACACCGTATAACTTGTGATATACTACCCAGTTAACAGTATGAAAACAACATAGCATCAGTCCAAGACCGATGTAAACTAACATATAACCCTTATGTAAGCAATAACTATATACAAGTCTTGCAGAAGTAGACCGCACTTGGGACGGGCACCCAGCATCCTCTACGGACTACGAGAAAAAGATTTACCGGTAGGTTTAAAATCTTATTTTCTCTTACGTCCTAGAGGATGCTGGGGACTCCGAAAGGACCATGGGGATTATACCAAAGCTCCCAAACGGGCAGGAGAGTGCGGATGACTTTGCAGCACCGATTGAGCAAACAGGAGGTCCTCCTCAGCCAGGGTATCAAACTTATAGAACTTTGCAAAGGTGTTTGAACCAACTTTGACCCACTGCTTGGATGACATCACCATATGCAAATCCATCTGCGGCAGGCCTTCCCCCAGGAATGCTTGCACTAGTTGTTGCATTTGGTTTGTTGTTTGGGGGTGCTTCAGTATTAGGCAGCCTTCTGCCCTCCCATGTTCATCTGAAAATATGTGTTCTCCCTGCAGTTGTTGTCCCCAGATGAGAGTTCCCTTGTGCTGCCTCAGTTGAATCTCCTTTACTTGACAGAGATGTGCCTGAGCAGCGGCCCTCCCCAGCCCTATCCCAAATCATACTTATTTTGCATAGGAGATACCATGGTCATGAAGATTGTTCTCCCAGGGTTAGGTTAATTCATTGCATTCTGGGTATGCTGACCCCTGTGATTTCCCCAAATGTGGGAAACTCAACTGCATTATTTGTGGTAGTGGGGGACTGTGTTTGTGCTTTCCTCTGGTCAGCTCTGGTAAAAGTCAGATTTCTTTGTCTCAGATCTTCCTCTAGCCTTGTTCTTCTTTCGAGAGTTCCCTTGTGCTGCCTCAGTTGGATCTCCTTCACTTGACAGGGGGGTGCCCGAGCAGCGACCCTCCCCAGCTCTAGCCCAACTCCTACTTACCTGCCAGGTGAGATACTATGATCATGAAGATGCTTCTCCCAGGGCAAGGCTCACCCATTGCACTCTGGGTGTGCTGCCCCTGCGATTTCCCCAAATGTGGGAAACTTGACTGCATAATTTGTGTTTCCCCTGGTCGGCTCTCATATAATTCAGATCTCTTTGTCTCAGGTCTCTCTCCAGCCTAGTTTGCTGTCTGTTTCCACTTCTTTTTTCTTGAGCCCCTCCCTTCTATACCCTTGTGCACTATCCTGACTTCTCCCGTCTGCTTACTTTGTGCCTTCCAACGCACAATACAAACTACAGGTAGTGCTGCAGGGCCCACACCCTTTTACTTGCTTTACAGAGCAGCTCTGGAGCTGTTACAGTGCCCAGCTGCTGCAAGAAATCAGCTTGAATGCTTCAGGGGCTGGGGCATAGCCAACATGAGCCCCACACCGAAGGAGGGTGGAGGTGTTTAATGCGAACTAGGGGTCATCCAAGCGCCGCAAAAGGCCGCCATGCCCTGCACACCCCTTTATTCTTTTCATATGCAGACGAGGGTTGAAGCCAACTTTGACCCACTGCTTGGATGACATCACCATATTCAAATCCATCTGCTGCAGGCCTTCCCCCAGGAATGCTTGCACTAGTTGTTGCATTTGGTTTGTTGTTTGGGGGTGCTTCAGTATTAGGCAGCCTTCTGCCCTCCCATGTTCATCTGAAAATATGTGTTCTCCCTGCAGTTGTTGTCCCCAGATGAGAGTTCCCTTGTGCTGCCTCAGTTGAATCTCCTTTACTTGACAGAGATGTGCCTGAGCAGCGGCCCTCCCCAGCCCTATCCCAAATCATACTTATTTTGCATAGGAGATACCATGGTCATGAAGATTGTTCTCCCAGGGTTAGGTTCATTCATTGCATTCTGGGTATGCTGACCCCTGTGATTTCCCCAAATGTGGGAAACTCAACTGCATTATTTGTGGTAGTGGGGGACTGTGTTTGTGCTTTCCTCTGGTCAGCTCTGGTAAAAGTCAGATTTCTTTGTCTCAGATCTTCCTCTAGCCTTGTTCTTCTTTCGAGAGTTCCCTTGTGCTGCCTCAGTTGGATCTCCTTCACTTGACAGGGGGGTGCCCGAGCAGCGACCCTCCCCAGCTCTAGCCCAACTCCTACTTACCTGCCAGGTGAGATACTATGATCATGAAGATGCTTCTCCCAGGGCAAGGCTCACCCATTGCACTCTGGGTGTGCTGCCCCTGCGATTTCCCCAAATGTGGGAAACTTGACTGCATAATTTGTGTTTCCCCTGGTCGGCTCTCATATAATTCAGATCTCTTTGTCTCAGGTCTCTCTCCAGCCTAGTTTGCTGTCTGTTTCCACTTCTTTTTTCTTGAGCCCCTCCCTTCTATACCCTTGTGCACTATCCTGACTTCTCCCGTCTGCTTACTTTGTGCCTTCCAACGCACAATGCAAACTACAGGTAGTGCTGCAGGGCCCACACCCTTTTACTTGCTTTACAGAGCAGCTCTGGAGCTGTTACAGTGCCCAGCTGCTGCAAGAAATCAGCTTGAATGCTTCAGGGGCTGGGGCATAGCCAACATGAGCCCCACACCGAAGGAGGGTGGAGGTGTTTAATGCGAACTAGGGGTCATCCAAGCGCCGCAAAAGGCCGCCATGCCCTGCACGCCCCTTTTTTCTTTTCATATGCAGACGAGGGTTGAAGCCAACTTTGACCCACTGCTTGGATGACATCACCATATGCAAATCCATCTGCTGCAGGCCTTCCCCCAGGAATGCTTGCACTAGTTGTTGCATTTGGTTCGTTGTTTGGGGGTGCTTCAGTTTTAGGCAGCCTTCTGCCCTCCCATGTTCATCTGAAAATATGTGTTCTCCCTGCAGTTGTTGTCCCCAGATGAGAGTTCCCTTGTGCTGCCTCAGTTGAATCTCCTTTACTTGACAGAGATGTGCCTGAGCAGTGGCCCTCCCCAGCCCTATCCCAAATCATACTTATTTTGCATAGGAGATACCTTGGTCATGAAGATTGTTCTCCCAGGGTGAGGTTCATTCATTGCATTCTGGGTATGCTGACCCCTGTGATTTCCCCAAATGTGGGAAACTCGACTGCATTATTTGTGGTAGTGGGGGACTGTGTTTGTGCTTTCCTCTGGTCAGCTCTGGTAAAAGTCAGATTTCTTTGTCTTAGATCTTCCTCTAGCCTTGTTCTTCTTTCGAGAGTTCCCTTGTGCTGCCTCAGTTGGATCTCCTTCACTTGACAGGGGGTGCCCAAGCAGCAATCCTCCACAGCTCTAGCCCAACTCCTACTTACCTGCCAGGTGAGATACTATGATCTTCACTGTTAGGGCAATCAGGATGTGGAATTCCCTGCCAGGGAAGGTGGTAATGGCGGACTCTGTAATTGGATTTAAAAAAGGAATGGATACATTTCTGAATGAAAAAGCTATCCAAGGTTATAATACTTAAAATATCAACATGGTTAATCCGGGGGTAACATGAGTTGTAGTAGTTAACTAGTCATAAAACATTATTCAGCAAGTATGTAGAATCATCACAACTTAAAACAGGTTGAACACGATGGGCAATTTGCCTCTTTTCAACCTCAAAAACTATATTACTATATGTTACTATATTACTATGTTACTGTAGTATACAGAACACCACAATGTAATGAGCAGTGATAGTGAGCACTGATGAGGATACTAGAACTGACACTGAGCAGCAAGATGCAGCACTGGACTATTAGTAATGTACTGTAGTATGCTGAGCACCACAATGCAGCACAAGACAATGAGCAGTGATACTGAGCACTGATGAGGATACTACTGAGAACTGACACTGAGCAGGAGAGACACACTACTAGTATTACTGAGCAGCAATAAGTAACCACTGATACTGAGCACTGATATTGAGATTTCCACTGAGAGAACATAGCCACGTCCTCTCCGCTCCCTCTTCAATGCACGAGTAAAAATGGCGGCAACGCGCAGCTCTTTATATGAAATCCGAATCTCGCGAGAATCCGACAGCGGGATGATGACATTTTCCCTTGTTCAGGTTTTCCGAGTCAGGCGGGAACAACCGAGCCTGCCTCGGACCAGTGTAAACCACGTGGAGTTCGTGGGGAATTCGGTTCTCGGAGAACCGAACCCGCTCCTCTCTACCTTATACCCATATATTTTTTTATTTTCAATCTAAGCCCCTGCAGTTTTCTGTAAGCATCTGCTTCGCTATGATGATCAACAAGTCACAAGGGCAAACACTCAGGGCTTGAGGCGTAGATCTTAGGACCAGCTGCTACAAGCATGGCAGAGGTGTCACTATCACTGGTGACACCCAGAGAGGTGGCGAAGGAGATTGTAATGCAGTGCGCGCAGATAAGCAGCGCAATGGTAAAAAGGAGGCATGGTTTCATAGGTAGGGGCGTGGCCTGGTGGCCTGAATCTACATTTTGTTGCTCCGGGTGTCCCGGGGGTTGGGGGCTTCACCCGGGGACTAGTGTGTGAGCGGTGCTGGCTCCTGCACAGTGACAGGACATGGCCACCCAGCATGACGCCTCCCTTCTTGACCAATCTGTAATTGCAGTCGCACTGCAGTTCAGCGTGATCATAAAAAATGGTGTAGCCTCCTGCTGGTGCAGACTGTATGTGCGCGCAGGAAGCCGCCACCATTTTTGTGATCACAGCGGCTGAATGTGATGTCATACAGCCGCTGTGACCACGCCCCCTGTGTCTCCTCCGTTGCAGACCCCATTTTGAAGCCTTGCCCCCGCACCGCTCCATCCCTGACTTGGAAATGGAGTGTTGCTGACCCCCCTCTCCCCCCCTGCCCCGATTGACAGGCAGAGGCGATCGCATTCTCTGCGGGGTGCCGCAGAAAATGCAGGCACATGCGTATGCTCTTAGCAATTTTTGCAGTTGGATCGCTTACTGTGATTGCAATCCAACCTGAATCAGGCCCTATTACCTATCACAATGCGCTGCGGGCAGTACAAAATTGGTTTAATATGGGAGAAAAAACCCCAGACCTGTGCTCCTTAACTGTACCTGGTGGCTCGTGGAGCGGCTGCCCAGTAATCAGTGTCCACGCCAGTGCACACACGGTCCACCCCCTACGGCCACGCTCCCCTTCATCAGCGGCCTCGTGATCCGGAAGGGCGGTGCGTGTGTGACTGACCTTAGGAAGAAACCGGAGCCTCCGCTGCAGTGACCCAGCAACCAGGGCACGGGAGTATACAGCGCCGCTGGGAGTGATGAAGCTGCAGTAAAGATGTCTATTAGACCTAGCCTGCTGCAGCCCTTGTAGATTCTCATAAAACAAGTTCTTCTTTTCTTGTCAAAATTAATAGCTAAGAATAGGCTGCCTGAGGCAGGCCCCTGTTAAGTGGCCTGCTACTGAAGGCACCAACTACAAACTGAGCTCCCTGTTCATGGAAGCGGGGTTATAGAGGAGGATGCGCTGAGCATCTTGGGAACAGTCAAAAGCTTTGAGCCGGTTGGTGCCTCAGATCAAGATCCTACTCTACACCCCAATGTGAATCCTTGTGGAGTCCTGTGTACCCCACAGAAGAAATTAATGTGTCACACCCATTGGCAGCAACCTTAGAATAGCTGCTGACGGGCACAATTGAGAAAGGAAGGGGGGGGGGGGACATTTGAATCCAGCACATAAATGCAATTCAAATATGTAATTTGTACCTTCCTATTTTAAAATATAATGGATGAACCTCACCCTGTGAGAACAATCTTCATGATCAAGAGATCTCATATGCAAAATAAGTATGAGTTGGGATAGGGCTGGGGAGGGTGGCTGCTCGGGCAGCCCCTCCCCCGTCAAGTTAAGGAGATTCAACTGAGGAAGCACAAGGGAACTCTCGTCTGGGGACAACAACTGCAGGGAGACCACATCTTTTCAGATGAACATGGGAGGGCGGAAGGCTGCCTAATACTGAAGCACCATCAAATATCAAACCATATGCAACAACTAGTACAAGCATTCCTGGGGGAAGGTCTGCAGAAGACGGATTTGCATACGGTGATGTCATCCAAGCAGTGGGCCAAAGTTGGCTGGAACCCTCATTTGCATATGAAAAGAGAAAAGGGGCATGCAGGGCATGGCGGCCTTTTGCAGTGCTTGGATGACCCCTAGTTCGCATTAAACACCCCCACCCTCCTTTGGTGTGGGGCTCATGTTGGCCATGCCCCATCCCCTGAAGCATTCAAGCTGATTTCTTGCAGCAGCTTGGCACTGTAACAGCTCCAGAGCTGCTCTGTAAGGCAAGTAAAAGGGTGTGTAGTTTGCATTGTGCATTGGAAGGCACAAAGTAAGCAGACAGGAGGAGAAGTCAGGATAGTGCACAAGGGTATAAAAGGGAGGGGCTGAAGAAAAAAGAAGTGGAAACAGACAGCAAACTAGGCTGGAGAGAGACCTGAGACAAAGAGATCTGAATTATACGAGAGCCGACCAGGGGAAACACAAATTATGCAGTCAAGTTTCCCACATTTGGGGAAATCGCAGGGGCAGCACACCCAGAGTGCAATGGGTGAGCCTTGCCCTGGGAGAAGCACCTTCATGATCATAGTATCTCACCTGGCAGGTAAGTAGGAGTTGGGCTTGAGCTGGGGAGGGTCGCTGCTCGGGCACCCCCCTGTCAAGTGAAGGAGATCCAACTGAGGCAGCACAAGGGAACTCTCGAAAGAAGAACAAGGCTAGAGGAAGATCTGAGACAAAGAAATCTGACTTTTACCAGAGCTGACCAGAGGAAAACACAAACACAGTCCCCCACTACCACAAATAATGCAGTCGAGTTACCCACATTTGGGGAAATCACAGGGGTCAGCATACCCAGAATGCAATGAATGAACCTCACCCTGGGAGAATAATCTTCATGACCATGGTATCTCCTATGCAAAATAAGTATGATTTGGAATAGGGCTGGGGAGGGCCGCTGCTCAGGCACATCTCTGTCAAGTAAAGGAGATTCAACTGAGGCAGCACAAGGGAACTCTCATCTGGGGACAACAACTGCAGGGAGAACACATATTTTCAGATGAACATGGGAGGGCAGAAGGCTGCCTAATACTGAAGCACCCCCAAACAACAAACCAAATGCAACAACTAGTGCAAGCATTCCTGGGGGAAGGCCTGCCGCAGATGGATTTGCATATGGTGATGTCATCCAAGCAGTGGGTCAAAGTTGGCTTCAACCCTCGTCTGCATATGAAAAGAGAAAAGGGGCGTGCAGGGCATGGCGGCCTTTTGCGGCGCTTGGATGACCCTTAGTTTGCATTAAACACCCCCACCCTCCTTCGGTGTGGGTCTCATGTTGGCCATGCCCCAGCCCCTGAAGCATTCAAGCTGATTTCTTGCGGCAGCTTGGCACTGTAACAGCTCCAGAGCTGCTCTGTAAGGCAAGTAAAAGGTTGTGGGCCCTGCAGCACTACCTGTAGTTTGCATTGTGCATTGGAAGGCACAAAGTAAGCAGACAGGAGGAGAAGTCAGGATAGTGCACAAGGGTATAAAAGGGAGGGGCTCAAGAAAAAAGAAGTGGAAACAGACAGCAAACTAGGCTGGAGAGAGACCTGAGACAAAGAGATCTGAATTACACGAGAGCCGACCAGGGGAAACACAAATTCTGCAGTCAAGTTTCCCACATTTGGGGAAATCGCAGGGGCAGCACACCCAGAGTGCAATGGGTGAGCCTTGCCCTGGGAGAAGCACCTTCATGATCATAGTATCTCACCTGGCAGGTAAGTAGGAGTTGGGCTAGAGCTTGGGAGGGTCGCTGCTCGGGCACCCCCCTGTCAAGTGAAGGAGATCCAACTGAGGCAGCACAAGGGAACTCTCTAAAGAAGAACAAGGCTAGAGGAAGATCTGAGACAAAAAAATGTGACTTTTACCAGAGCTGACCAGAGGAAAACACAAACACAGTCCCCCACTACAACAAATAATGCAGTCAAGTTTCCCACATTTGGGGAAATCACAGGGGTCAGCATACCCAGAATGCAATGAATGAACCTCAGCCTTGGAGAACAATCTTCATGACCATGGTATCGCCTATGCAAAATAAGTATGATTTGGGATAGGGCTGGGGAGGGCCGCTGCTCAGGCACATCTCTGTCAAGTAAAGGAGATTCAACTGAGGCAGCACAAGGGAACTCTCATCTGGGGACAACAACTGCAGGGAGAACACATATTTTCAGATGAACATGGGAGGGCAGAAGGCTGCCTAATACTGAAGCACCCCCAAACAACAAACCAAATGCAACAACTAGTGCAAGCATTCCTGGGGGAAGGCCTGCAGCAGATGGATTTGCATATGGTGATGTCATCCAAGCAGTGGGTCAAAGTTGGCTTCAACCCTCGTCTGCATATGAAAAGAGAAAAGGGGCGTGCAGGGCATGGCGGCCTTTTGCGGTGCTTGGATGACCCCTAGTTCGCATTAAACACCTCCACCCTCCTTCGGTGTGGGGCTCATGTTGGCTATGCCCCAGCCCCTGAAGCATACAAGCTGATTTCTTGCAGCAGCTGGGCACTGTAACAGCTCTAGAGCTGCTCTGTACGGCAAGTAAAAGGGTGTGGGCCCTGCAGCACTACCTGTAGTTTGCATTGTGCTTTGGAAGGCACAAAGTAAGCAGACGGGAGAAGTAAGGATAGTGCGCAAGGGCATAGAAGGGAGCGGCTCAAGAAAAGAGAAGTGGAAACAGACAGCAAACTAGGCTGGAGAGAGACCTGAGACAAAGAGATCTGAATTATACGAGAGCCGACCAGGGGAAACACAAATTATGCAGTCAAGTTTCCCACATTTGGGGAAATCGCAGGAGCAGCACACCCAGAGTGCAATGGGTGAGCCTTGCCCTGGGAGAAGCACCTTCATGATCATAGTATCTCACCTGGCAGGTAAGTAGGAGTTGGGCTAGAGCTGGGGAGGGTCGCTGCTCGGGTACCCCCCTGTCAAGTGAAGGAGATCCAACTGAGGCAGCACAAGGGAATTCTCGAAAGAAGAACAAGGCTAGAGGAAGATCTGAGACAAAGAAATCTGACTTTTACCAGAGCTGACCAGAGGAAAGCACAAACACAGTCCCCCACTACCACAAATAATGCAGTCGAGTTTCCCACATTTGGGGAAATCACAGGGGTCAGCATACCCAGAATGCAATGAATGAACCTCACCCTGGGAGAACAATCTTCATGACCATGGTATCTCCTATGCAAAATAAGTATGATTTGGGATAGGGCTGGGGAGGGCCGCTGCTCAGGCACATCTCTGTCAAGTAAAGGAGAGATGGTCTGCCAGATTACATAATGCATACCAGAGCCATAACTAGACTTTTTGGTGCCCTGTGACAGATAATTATATGCCCCCCCCCTCCCCATTTTTGCAATATGGACAAAAGGTGCATGCCTTCTGGAGAAGGGGCATAACAAGATTGGTCTCAGAGAAAGCACATGAGATATGAAGATATATCTAGTATACTTGGCACTCAATGGTTTGTGGTATTGCCGGGGTGCACTCCTTAAATGCATATACAGTCACACATGGCATGTTTGTGCAAATGGCATATCAGCAGTCAGCACTAACTGGTGACATGCCATTTGTACAAGTAAGCCATGTGTGACTAATATATAAACATGCTTTATTAAATAACACCTCAAACTATCATACCCAGGATTCAAACCTATAACCTGTTGAATTCTAATCAAACACCCTACCCATTGAGCTACTTGATCCTGCATCTATTCTAACCTCCAAAAACAGATTCAGTTGCATTTTCCAGCGTGTTTTGTTTGCGCCTTTGCAAATGTCTTACATCGACAAACTTATTTAGTACTATTTTGCAAATAGGGTTAGATTGTCGCAACATTGTGTTCCCTAATTGCTTGATTTTTTAAATGCAACAATTGATAAAGACACCTGATAATTGCTCTGTGGAGTCTTATTTTGTGTTTTGTGTTTAGTCTTTAGATCTGAATTTGAATGTACTTGTGAACTAACTTAATTTCCTACTTCTAAATTCATTCCTAAATTCACTACATACATGAATCCTGTAGTTGGGCATTTTGGGACTTCGATTGTGGGCATTGTTTTGTGTCCAGACCAGCAGCAGGTGGTGTGCATTTGCTGGAAAGGCATCGAAGACCTCCGATATGCTGCATCTCCTGATGTGTGTCTCCCTCAAGTGACAGTCAGCAAATGCCTGCTAGACATGCATCATAGAACAGGCATGCTAAAACATGGGTCTTCAACCTGCGACCCTCCAGCTGCTGTGGAACTACACATCCCAGCATGCCCTGCCTCAGTTTTAGCATACCTTAATAGCAAAACTGTGGCAGGGCATGCTGGGATGTGTAGTTTCACAGCAGCTGGAGGGCCACAGGATGAAGACCCATGTGCTAGAGCCAAGCCAGCTAGAGCTGGGTGGTTGGGTGGGTGGTGTGTCGGAGGTGGAGCACATGCAAATGATTGTGTATCATCCAGCTAGTGAGAGAGAAAACTCATGCAGGAGTGTGCCTGCTTGTCAGTGGGTTATGCACCTTGCCAGACGTTAAATCTACATAGAGCAGCTGGAGGGGACAAGAGCAGGTTTGCAAAATATAGATAGAAGAGCATATATGCTGGCGCATTCTCCATGATTGTGTCAGCTTATGTTTTGGTGCACTGCACTTTCCTCCACTAAGTTTTAGCCATTTTTGTTAAGCTCAAGTGTAGTTGCTTCTCGGCCTTTTGGCTGTGATCTTGTATCGTGGTTGAAGGGTCTGCTGGAGGGAGGGATTGTTTTCTTCATTGGCGAAAGACCAAAGATATTCCAGGATGGAAGGCTTGGGAACACTATCTGTTTTTCAGTTGTGGAAGAGCACAGAGGTCGGATTGGACTACATTCTATAGTAAAGGATATCTTTCTATTTATTGACCCTCCCCTTATATGTGTCTGTGTTACAATAAAGCTTCGGTTTTGTGAATCCCTCACCCTCTTACACTCCACACCCATAGCCTTATTAACTGTTGTATTATTGTATAGTTTAAATGTATAGTGCAGTTCATGATTTATAGTGTAGGCTGGCCTGTGCTGTAGTTCTTGAACTGTACTATACCGTCAGCATTTGTATTGTGTTTTGGCTGTGCTGCAACACTGTATTTATGTGTGTAATGTTTATGTATGTTTTTTTTTATGTCAATAAAGACTGCTTTTTCAAGCCAATATCTGAAAACAATCAATGTTTATCTTTGATGGCAATAAAAGTGGTATGATATTTGATGCTTTTGAAATCCAATATCTGATATGTCCCCTATCTGGGAACCAGGGCCCTCATTCCGAGTTGTTCGCTCGGAGATTTTCATCGCATCGCAGTGAGAATTCTCTTAGTGCGCATGCGCAATGTTCGCACTGCGACTGCGCCAAGTAACTTTACTATGAAGA
Source organism: Pseudophryne corroboree (assembly GCF_028390025.1). NCBI lineage: Eukaryota > Metazoa > Chordata > Amphibia > Anura > Myobatrachidae > Pseudophryne > Pseudophryne corroboree. Next base: position 33,960 of record NW_026968960.1, read on the forward strand.
AAGTAAGTTTACTCACGGCATTTTCATCGCTCCGACGTTCGCATTGTGATTGACAGGAAATGGGTGTTACTGGGCGGATGCACGGCGTTTTAGGGGCGTGTGGCTGGAAACGCTACAGTTTCCGGAAAAAACGCAGGAGTGGCCGGAGAAACGGTGGGAGTGCCTGGGCGAACGCTGGGTGTGTTTATGACGTCAGCCAGGAACGAAAAGCACTGAACTGATCGCACAGGCAGAGTAAGTCTGAAGCTACTCAGAAACTGCTAACTCGTTTGTAATCGCAATATTGCGCGTACGTCGGTCGCAATTTTAAGAAGCTAAGATTCACTCCCAGTAGGCGGCGGCTTAGCGTGTGTAACTCTGCTACATTCGCCTTGCGAGCGAACAACTCGGAATGAGGGCCCATATATTAAATGGCTTTTCAGAAAAGGGAGATGGGAGAAGAGCTTTCAGTACTTGTAGGACCGATGCACATAAAGAAGCAAAAAAACATACATAAACATTACACACATAAGTACCGCGTTGCGGCACAGCCAAAACACAATACAAATGCTGACGGTATAGTACAGTTCGAGAACTACAGCACAGGCCAGCCTACACTATAAATCATGAACTGCACTATACATTTAAACTGTACAATAATACAACAGTTAATAAGGCTATGGGTGTGGAGTGTAAGAGGGTGAGGGAATCACAAGCCCGAAGCTTTATTGAAAGACTGACACATATAAGGGGAGGATTAATAAATAGAAAGACATCCTTTACTATAGAATGTAGTCCAATCCGGTCTTTCAACTCTTCCACAATTGAAAAACGGATAGTGTTCCCAAGCCTTCCATCCTGGAATATCTTTGGTCTTTCGCCAATGAAGAAAGCAATCCCTCCCTCCAGCAGACCCTTCAACCACAATACAAGATCACAGCCAAAAGGCCGAGAAGCAACTACACTTGAGCTTAACAAAAATGGCTAAAACTTAGTGGAGGAAAGTGCAGTGCACCAAAACATAAGCTGACACAATCATGGAGAATGCGCCAGCATATATGCTCTTCTATCTATATTTTGCAAACCTGCTCTTGTCCCCTCCAGCTGCTCTATGTAGATTTAACGTCTGGCAAGGTGCATAACCCACTGACAAGCAGGCACACTCCTGCATGAGTTTTCTCTCTCACTAGCTGGATGATACACAATCATTTGCATGTGCTCCACCTCCGACACACCACCCACCCAACCACCCAGTCACCAGAGCCACCCACAAACCAACTGGCTCCGTGATTTAATTTGCACAGTGTAGTCATCCAGGCAGCATGTCCTTCTCAATGGAAGGATCTCTGGTTCCATGGAATCTTCCGCATTGGAATGCTGCGGAACAAAAAGGATTTAAATATTCAGCTTGCTAGCATTCAATGTACCTGTGGCTTGGCTCTAGCACATGGGTCTTCATCCTGTGGCCCTCCAGCTGCTGTGAAACTACACATCCCAGCATGCCCAGCCACAGTTTTGCTATTAAGGTATGCTAAAACTGAGGCAGGGCATGCTGGGATGTGTAGTTCCACAGCAGCTGGAGGGTCGCAGGTTGAAGACCCATGTTTTAGCATGCCTGTTCTATGATGCATGTTCCGTGATGTCACAATCAGCTTGGAATGGGGTGTCTAGCAGGCATTTGCTGACAGCCACTTGAGGGAGACACACATCAGGAGATGCAGCATATCGGAGGTCTTCGATGCCTTTCCAGCAAATGCACACCACCTGCTGCTGGTCTGGACACAAAACAATGCCCACAATCGAAGTCCCAAAATGCCCAACTACAGGATTCATGTAAGTAGTGAATTTAGGAATGAATTTAGAAGTAGGAAATTAAGTTAGTTCACAAGTACATTCAAATTCAGATCTAAAGTCTAGGTAGGCCTCACGTCCTGGCAGCCGCCAGCATTTAAAAATGCCTTGATTAGAGGTACGGAATTAAATGTAGATAAGAAGTAGACACAAAATAAGACTCCGCAGAGCAGTTATCAGGTGTTTTTATCAATTGTTGCATTTAAAAAATCAAGCAATTAGGGAACACAATGTTGCAACAATGTAACCCTATTTGCAAAATAGTACTAAATAAGTTTGTCGATGTAAGACATTTGCAAAGGCGCATCCAAAACACGCTGGAAAATGCAACTGAATCTGTTTTTGGAGGCTAGAATAGGAAATGTGCATCGGTCCTACAAGTACTGAAAGCTCTTCTCCCATCTCCCTTTTCTGAAAAGCCATTTAATATATGGTTCCCAGATAGGGGACATATCAGATATTGCCTTTCAAAAGCAGCAAATATCATACCACTTCTATTGCCATCAAAGATAAACATTGATTGTTTTCAGATATTGGATTGAAAAAGCAGTCTTTATTGACATAAAGAAGCAAAAAAAACATACATAAACATTACACACATAAGTACTGTGTTGCAGCACAGCCAAAACACAATACAAATGCTGTCGGTATAGTACAGTTCAAGAACTACAGCACAGGCCAGCCTACACTATAAATCATGAACTGCACTATACATTTAAACAATACAATAGTTAATAAGGCTATGGGTGTGGAGTGTAAGAGGGTGACGGAATCACAAGCCCAAAGCTTTATTGAAAGACAGACACATATAAAGGGAGGATTAATAAATACAAAAATACCCTTTACTATAGAATGTAGTCCAATCCGGTCTTTCAACTCTTCCACAACTGAAAAACAGATAGTGTTCCCAAGCCTTCCATCCTGGAATATCTTCAATCTCTCGCCAATGAAGAAAACAATCCCTCCAGCAGACTCTTCAACCACGATACAATATCACAGCCAAAAGAGCGAGAAGCAACTACACTTGCGTTTAAACAAAATGGCTAAAACTTAGTGGAGGAAAGTGCAGTGCACCAAAACATAAGCTGACACAATCATGGAGAATGCGCCAGCATATATGCTCTTCTGTCTATATTTTCCAAACCTGCTCTTGTCCCCTCCAGTTGCTCCATGTAGATTTGACGTCTGGCAAGGTGCATAACTCACTGACAAGCAGGCACACTCCTGCATTAGTTTTCTCTCTCACTAGCTGGATGATACACATTCATTTGCATGTGCTCCACCTCCGACATACCGCCCACCCAACCACCCAGTCACCAGAGCCACCCACAAGCCAACTAGCTCCGTGATTTAATTTGCACAGTGCAGTCATCCAGGCAGCATGTCCTTCTCAATGGAATAATCTCTGGTTCCATGGAATCTTCCGCATTGGAATGCTGCGGAACAAAAAGGATTTAAACATTCAGCTTGCTAGCATTCAATGTACCTGCGGTTTGGTTCTAGCACATGGGTCTTCATCCTGTGGCCCTCCAGCTGCTGTGAAACTACACATCCCAGCATGCCCTGCCACAGTTTTGCTATTAAGGTATGCTAAAACTGAGGCAGGGCATGCTGGGATATGTAGTTCCACAGCAGCTGGAGGGTCGCAGGTTGAAGACCCATGTTCTAGCATGCCTGTTCTATGATGCATGTTCCGTGATGTCACAATCAGCTTGGAATGGGGTGTCTAGCATGCATTTGCTGACAGCCACTTGAGGCAGACACACATCAGGAGATGCAGCATATCGGAAGTCTTCGATGCCTTTCCAGCAAATGCACACCACCAGCTGCTGGTCTGGACACAAAACAATGCCCACAATTGAAGGCTCAAAATGCCCAACTACAGGATTAATGTAAGTAGTGAATTTAGGAATGAATTTAGAAGTAGGAAATTAAGTTAGTTCACAAGTACATTCAAATTCAGATCTAAAGACTAGGTAGGCCTCACGTCCTGGCAGCGCCCAGCATTTAAAAATGCCTTGATTAGAGGTAGGGAATTAAATGTAGATAAGAAGTAGACACAAAATAAGACTCCACAGAGCAATTATCAGGTGTCTTTATCAATTTTTGCATTTAAAAATTCAAGCAATTAGGGAACACAATGTTGCGACAATGTAACCCTATTTGCAAAATAGTACTAAATAAGTTTGTCGATGTAAGACATTTGCAAAGGCGCAAACAATACACGCTGGAAAATGCAACTGAATCTGTTTTTGGAGGTTAGAATAAATGCAGGATCAAGTAGCTCAATGGGCAGGGTGTTTGATTAGAATTCAACAGGTTATAGGTTTGAATCCTGGGTATGATAGTTTGAGGTGTATGTTTGTATATATTAGTCACACATGGCTTACTTGTACAAATGGCATGTCACCAGTTAGTGCTGACTGCTGATATGCCATTTACACAAACATGCCATGTGTGACTGTATATGCATTTAAGGAGGGCACCCCGGCAATACCACAAACCATTGAGTGTCAAGTATACTAGATATATCTTCATATCTCATGTGCTTTCTCTGAGACCAATCTTGTTATGCCCCTTCCCCACAAGGCATGCACCTTTTGTCCATATTGAAAAAATGGGGAGGGAGGGAGGGAGGGAGGGGGGGGGGGGGGCATATAATTCTCTGTCACAGGGAACCAAAAAGTCTAGTTATGGCTCTGGTATGCATTATGTAATCTGGCAGACCATCTCTCCAACACTGGCTGGTTGGAATAGAAATCCGGTTATCTATGTGAGCAAATGACCATCAACGATTTACTCTCAAACACTAAAAAATGGACAAAAATGGTCCCCTAAACAAATTGGTTAAATTTTGGGTTTAACCAATTTGTGTAATGACCATTTTTGACCACTTTTCTAGTGTTTGGGAGCAAATGCCTAATTGACATTTGCTCCAATACATTACCAGATTTTCATTCCATCCATCCAGACTGGATAGATAGCCTGACAGATAATTGTGTAGTGTACGCCCAGGATAACTGTCAGTCATGCTTTATTTTATGACGGCACATAAATGGGTGGGCAGATCCAGGGCAAGCACTGCCCACTCATGCATAGTTGTCAACTGATGTGAAGTTCCAGGGGGCAATCTCAGTTATAAAGAGAAGTATCTGGAAATTGTCCCTAGTTAAAAAAAAAAATTTGATCACCTCCATTTATTTAGTATGATATCCCAGGTGATAGGATGCCAGCAGTCAGAACAACATACTTTATTAAATAACACATCTCAAACTACCATACCCAGGATTCAAACCTATAACCTGTTGAATTCTAATCAAACACCCTACCTATTGAGCTATTTGATCCTGCATAAAAATTGTGAACATTATATGAAGCTATTGGTACTTTGCAAAAAAAAAAGAATCAGCATTACAACGCAGCAGATCCATGCAGTTTGCAGCCACACACTACATGTATCTGCTCAGCCACAATGCTGATTATTTCTTCACAAAGTGCAAGGTGAGCTCCAAACAGAATTCTCTAGCTTAGAATTATACCTTTCTTTGCCAAACCTAGAAGTCGGGCCCCCCACCCTGGGATCCCCCAGAGGGAGGCCTGCACCGTCATGCGGCAGGCTTGTCCGTTTTGGAAGCAGGCTGATGGGCAGCCCAGGATTGCTTCAGTCTGGGCTTGGCAGGTCTGGAAACATGAGCTTGCTTTGGGTATGCCTGACCTTGGGTACGCTTTACCTGGAAGATGAAAGGGCCAAGAAAAGTACTTTTAGCCTTCTGCGTGGTAGGAGTCATACTAGGTAGGCAAGCTGTTTTAGCAGTAGCCAGATCAGCTACAATCTTATTGAGGTCTTCTCCAAAAGGAGATTCAACTGAGGCAGCACAAGGGAACTCTCATCTGGGGACAACAACTGCAGGGAGAACACATATTTTCAGATGAACATGGTAGGGCAGAAGGCTGCCTAATACTGAAGCACCCCCAAACAACAAATCAAATGCAACTTACTTGACAGAGATGTGCCTGAGCAACGGCCCTCCCCAGCCCTATCCCAAATCATACTTATTTTGCATAGGAGATACCATGGTCATGAAGATTGTTCTCCCAGGGTTAGGTTCATTCATTGCATTCTGGGTATGCTGACCCCTGTAATTTCCCCAAATGTGGGAAACTCGACTGCATTATTTGTGGTAGTGGGGGACTGTGTTTGTGCTTTCCTCTGGTCAGCTCTGGTAAAAGTCATATTTCTTTGTCTCAGATCTTCCTCTAGCCTTGTTCTTCTTTCGAGAGTTCCCTTGTGCTGCCTCAGTTGGATCTCCTTCACTTGACAGGGGGGTGCCCGAGCAGCGACCCTCCCAAGCTCTAGCCCAACTCCTACTTACCAGCCAGGTGAGATACTATGATCATGAAGTTGCTTCTCCCAGGGCAAGGCTCACCCATTGCACTCTGGGTGTGCTGCCCCTGCGATTTCCCCAAATGTGGGAAACTTGACTGCATAATTTGAGTGTTCCCTGGTCGGCTCTCATTTAATTCAGATCTCTTTGTCTCAGGTCTCTCTCCAGCCTAGTTTGCTGTCTGTTTCCACTTCTCTTTTCTTGAGCCGCTCCCTTCTATGCCCTTGCGCACTATCCTTACTTCTCCCGTCTGCTTACTTTGTGCCTTCCAATGCACAATGCAAACTACAGGTAGTGCTGCAGGGCCCACACCCTTTTACTTGCCGTACAGAGCAGCTCTGGAGCTGTTACAGAGCCCAGCTACTGCAAGAAATCAGCTTGAATGCTTCAGGGGCTGAGGCATAGCCAACATGAGCCCCACACCGAAGGAGGGTGGAGGTGTTTAATGCGAACTAGGGGTCATCCAAGCGCCGCAAATGGCCGCCATGCCCTGCACGCCCCTTTTCTCTTTTCACATGCAGACGAGGGTTGAAGCCAACTTTGACCCACTGCTTGGATGACATCACCATATGCAAATCCATCTGCTGCAGGCCTTCCCCCAGGAATGCTTGCACTAGTTGTTGCATTTGGTTTGTTGTTTGGGGGTGCTTCAGTATTAGGCAGCCTTCTGCCCTCCCATGTTCATCTGAAAATATGTGTTCTCCCTGCAGTTGTTGTCCCCAGATGAGAGTTCCCTTGTGCTGCCTCAGTTGAATCTCCTTTACTTGACAGAGATGTGCCTGAGCAGCGGCCCTCCCCAGCCCTATCCCAAATCATACTTATTTTGCATAGGCGATACCATGGTCATGAAGATTGTTTTCCCAGGGTGAGGTTCATTCATTGCATTCTGGGTATGCTGACCCCTGTGATTTCCCCAAATGTGGGAAACTCGACTGCATTATTTGTGGTAGTGGGGGACTGTGTTTGTGCTTTCCTCTGGTCAGCTCTGGTAAAAGTCAGATTTCTTTGTCTCAGATCTTCCTCTAGCCTTGTTCTTCTTTCGAGAGTTCCCTTGTGCTGCCTCAGTTGGATCTCCTTCACTTGACAGGGGGGTACCCGAGCAGCGACCCTCCCCAGCTCTAGCCCAAATCCTACTTACCTGCCAGGTGAGATACTATGATCATGAAGGTGCTTCTCCCAGGGCAAAGCTCACCCATTGCACTCTGGGTGTGCTGCTCCTGCGATTTCCCCAAATGTGGGAAACTTGACTGCATAATTTGTGTTTCCCCTGGTCGGCTCTCGTATAATTCAGATCTCTTTGTCTCAGGTCTCTCTCCAGCCTAGTTTGCTGTCTGTTTCCACTTCTCTTTTCTTGAGCTGCTCCCTTCTATGCCCTTGCGCACTATCCTGACTTCTCCCGTTTGCTTACTTTGTGCCTTCCAAACTACAGGTAGTGCTGCAGGGCCCACACCCTTTTACTTGCCGTACAGAGCAGCTCTGGAGCTGTTACAGTGCCCAGCTGCTGTAAGAAATCAGCTTGTATGCTTCAGGGGCTGTGGCATAGCCAACATGAGCCCCACACCGAAGGAGGGTGGAGGTGTTTAATGCGAACTAGGGGTCATCCAAGCGCCGCAAAAGGCCGCCATGCCCTGCACGCCCCTTTTCTCTTTTCATATGCAGACGAGGGTTGAAGCCAACTTTGACCCACTGCTTGGATGACATCACCATATGCAAATCCATCTGCTGCAGGCCTTCCCCCAGGAATGCTTGCACTAGTTGTTGCATTTGGTTTGTTGTTTGGGGGTGCTTCAGTATTAGGCAGCCTTCTGCCCTCCCATGTTCATCTGAAAATATGTGTTCTCCCTGCAGTTGTTGTCCCCAGATGAGAGTTCCCTTGTGCTGCCTCAGTTGAATCTCCTTTACTTGACAGAGATGTGCCTGAGCAGCGGCCCTCCCCAGCCCTATCCCAAATCATACTTATTTTGCATAGGAGATACCATGGTCATGAAGATTGTTCTCCCAGGGTGAGGTTCATTCATTGCATTCTGGGTATGCTGACCCCTGTGATTTCCCCAAATGTGGGAAACTCGACTGCATTATTTGTTGTAGTGGGGGACTGTGTTTGTGTTTTCCTCTGGTCAGCTCTGGTAAAAGTCAGATTTCTTTGTCTCAGATCTTCCTCTAGCCTTGTTCTTCTTTCGAGAGTTCCCTTGTGCTGCCTCAGTTGGATCTCCTTCACTTGACAGGGGGGTGCCCGAGCAGCGACCCTCCCCAGCTCTAGCCCAACTCCTACTTACCTGCCAGGTGAGATACTATGATCATGAAGGTGCTTCTCCCAGGGCAAGGCTCACCCATTGCACTCTGGGTGTGCTGCCCCTGCGATTTCCCCAAATGTGGGAAACTTGACTGCATAATTTGAGTGTTCCCTGGTCGGCTCTCATGTAATTCAGATCTCTTTGTCTCAGGTCTCTCTCCAGCCTAGTTTGCTGTCTGTTTCCACTTCTCTTTTCTTGAGCCGCTCCCTTCTATGCCCTTGCGCACTATCCTTACTTCTCCCGTCTGCTTACTTTGTGCCTTCCAATGCACAATGCAAACTACAGGTAGTGCTGCAGGGCCCACACCCTTTTACTTGCCGTACAGAGCAGCTCTGGAGCTGTTACAGAGCCCAGCTACTGCAAGAAATCAGCTTGAATGCTTCAGGGGCTGAGGCATAGCCAACATGAGCCCCACACCGAAGGAGGGTGGAGGTGTTTAATGCGAACTAGGGGTCATCCAAGCGCCGCAAAAGGCCGCCATGCCCTGCACGCCCCTTTTCTCTTTTCATATGCAGACGAGGGTTGAAGCCAACTTTGACCCACTGCTTGGATGACATCACCATATGCAAATCCATCTGCTGCAGGCCTTCCCCCAGGAATGCTTGCACTAGTTGTTGCATTTGGTTTGTTGTTTGGGGGTGCTTCAGTATTAGGCAGCCTTCTGCCCTCCCATGTTCATCTGAAAATATGTGTTCTCCCTGCAGTTGTTGTCCCCAGATGAGAGTTCCCTTGTGCTGCCTCAGTTGAATCTCCTTTACTTGACAGAGATGTGCCTGAGCAGCGGCCCTCCCCAGCCCTATCCCAAATCATACTTATTTTGCATAGGCGATACCATGGTCATGAAGATTGTTTTCCCAGGGTGAGGTTCATTCATTGCATTCTGGGTATGCTGACCCCTGTGATTTCCCCAAATGTGGGAAACTCGACTGCATTATTTGTTGTAGTGGGGGACTGTGTTTGTGTTTTCCTCTGGTCAGCTCTGGTAAAAGTCAGATTTCTTTGTCTCAGATCTTCCTCTAGCCTTGTTCTTCTTTCGAGAGTTCCCTTGTGCTGCCTCAGTTGGATCTCCTTCACTTGACAGGGGGGTGCCCGAGCAGCGACCCTCCCCAGCTCTAGCCCAACTCCTACTTACCTGCCAGGTGAGATACTATGATCATGAAGGTGCTTCTCCCAGGGCAAGGCTCACCCATTGCACTCTGGGTGTGCTGCCCCTGCGATTTCCCCAAATGTGGGAAACTTGACTGCAGAATTTGTGTTTCCCCTGGTCGGCTCTCGTATAATTCAGATCTCTTTGTCTCAGGTCTCTCTACAGCCTAGTTTGCTGTCTGTTTCCACTTCTTTTTTCTTGAGCCCCTCCCTTTTATACCCTTGTGCACTATCCTGACTTCTCCTCCTGTCTGCTTACTTTGTGCCTTCCAATGCACAATGCAAACTACAGGTAGTGCTGCAGGGCCCACACCCTTTTACTTGCCTTACAGAGCAGCTCTGGAGCTGTTACAGTGCCAAGCTGCTGCAAGAAATCAGCTTGAATGCTTCAGGGGCTGGGGCATGGCCAACATGAGACCCACACCGAAGGAGGGTGGGGGTGTTTCATGCAAACTAAGGGTCATCCAAGCACCGCAAAAGGCCGCCATGCCCTGCACGCCCCTTTTCTCTTTTCATATGCAGACGAGGGTTGAAGCCAACTTTGACCCACTGCTTGGATGACATCACCATATGCAAATCCATCTGCGGCAGGCCTTCCCCCAGGAATGCTTGCACTAGTTGTTGCATTTGGTTTGTTGTTTGGGGGTGCTTCAGTATTAGGCAGCCTTCTGCCCTCCCATGTTCATCTGAAAATATGTGTTCTCCCTGCAGTTGTTGTCCCCAGATGAGAGTTCCCTTGTGCTGCCTCAGTTGAATCTCCTTTACTTGACAGAGATGTGCCTGAGCAGCGGCCCTCCCCAGCCCTATCCCAAATCATACTTATTTTGCATATGAGATACCATGGTCATGAAGATTATTCTCCCAGGGTGAGGTTCATTCATTGCATTCTGGGTATGCTGACCCCTGTGATTTCCCCAAATGTGGGTAACTCGACTGCATTATTTGTGGTAGTGGGGGACTGTGTTTGTGTTTTCCTCTGGTCAGCTCTGGTAAAAGTCAGATTTCTTTGTTTCAGATCTTCCTCTAGCCTTGTTCTTCTTTCGAGAGTTCCCTTGTGCTGCCTCAGTTGGATCTCCTTCACTTGACAGGGGGGTGCCCGAGCAGCGACCTTCCCCAGCTCAAGCCCAACTCCTACTTACCTGCCAGGTGAGATACTATGATCATGAAGGTGCATCTTCCAGGGCAAGGCTCACCCATTGCACTCTGGGTGTGCTGCCCCTGCGATTTCCCCAAATGTGGGAAACTTGACTGCATAATTTGTGTTTCCCCTGGTCGGCTCTCGTATAATTCAGATCTCTTTGTCTCAGGTCTCTCTCCAGCCTAGTTTGCTGTCTGTTTCCACTTCTTTTTTCTTGAGCCCCTCCCTTTTATACCCTTGTGCACTATCCTGATTTCTCCTCCTGTCTGCTTACTTTGTGCCTTCCAATGCACAATGCAAACTACACACCCTTTTACTTGCCTTACAGAGCAGCTCTGGAGCTGTTACAGTGCCAAGCTGCTGTAAGAAATCAGCTTGAATGCTTCAGGGGCTGGGGCATTGTCAACATGAGCCCCACACCGAAGGAGGGTGGGGGTTTTTAATGCGAACTAAGGGTCATCCAAGCGCCGCAAAAGGCCGCCATGCCCTGCATACCCCTTTTCTCTTTTCATATGCAGATGAGGGATCCAGCCAACTTTGGCCCACTGCTTGGATGACATCACCGTATGCAAATCCGTCTTCTGCAGAACTTCCCCCAGGAATGCTTGTACTAGTTGTTGCATTTGGTTTGTTGTTTGGGGGTGCTTCAGTATTAGGCAGCCTTCTGCCCTCCCATGTTCATCTGAAAATATGTGTTCTCCCTGCAGTTGTTGTCCCCAGATGAGAGTTCCCTTGTGCTGCCTCAGTTGAATCTCCTTTACTTGACAGAGATGTGCCTGAGCAGCGGCCCTCCCCAGCCCTATCCCAAATCATACTTATTTTGCATAGGCGATACCATGGTCATGAAGATTGTTCTCCCAGGGTGAGGTTCATTCATTGCATTCTGGGTATGCTGACCCCTGTGATTTCCCCAAATGTGGGAAACTCGACTGCATTATTTGTGGTAGTGGGGGACTGTGTTTGTGCTTTCCTCTGGTCAGCTCTGGTAAAAGTCAGATTTCTTTGTCTCAGATCTTCCTCTAGCCTTGTTCTTCTTTCGAGAGTTCCCTTGTGCTGCCTCAGTTGGATCTCCTTCACTTGACAGGGGGGTACCCGAGCAGCGACCCTCCCTAGCTCTAGCCCAAATCCTACTTACCTGCCAGGTGAGATACTATGATCATGAAGGTGCTTCTCCCAGGGCAAGGCTCACCCATTGCACTCTGGGTGTGCTGCTCCTGCGATTTCCCCAAATGTGGGAAACTTGACTGCATAATTTGTGTTTCCCCTGGTCGGCTCTCGTATAATTCAGATCTCTTTGTCTCAGGTCTCTCTCCAGCCTAGTTTGCTGTCTGTTTCCACTTCTCTTTTCTTGAGCTGCTCCCTTCTATGCCCTTGCGTACTATCCTGACTTCTCCCGTCTGCTTACTTTGTGCCTTCCAAACTACAGGTAGTGCTGCAGGGCCCACACCCTTTTACTTGCCGTACAGAGCAGCTCTGGAGCTGTTACAGTGCCCAGCTGCTGCAAGAAATCAGCTTGTATGCTTCAGGGGCTGTGGCATAGCCAACATGAGCCCCACACCGAAGGAGGGTGGAGGTGTTTAATGCGAACTAGGGGTCATCCAAGCGCCGCAAAAGGCCGCCATGCCCTGCACGCCCCTTTTCTCTTTTCATATGCAGACGAGGGTTGAAGCCAACTTTGACCCACTGCTTGGATGACATCACCATATGCAAATCCATCTGCTGCAGGCCTTCCCCCAGGAATGCTTGCACTAGTTGTTGCATTTGGTTTGTTGTTTGGGGGTGCTTCAGTATTAGGCAGCCTTCTGCCCTCCCATGTTCATCTGAAAATATGTGTTCTCCCTGCAGTTGTTGTCCCCAGATGAGAGTTCCCTTGTGCTGCCTCAGTTGAATCTCCTTTACTTGACAGAGATGTGCCTGAGCAGCGGCCCTCCCCAGCCCTATCCCAAATCATACTTATTTTGCATAGGAGATACCATGGTCATGAAGATTGTTCTCCCAGGGTGAGGTTCATTCATTGCATTCTGGGTATGCTGACCCCTGTGATTTCCCCAAATGTGGGAAACTCGACTGCATTATTTGTTGTAGTGGGGGACTGTGTTTGTGTTTTCCTCTGGTCAGCTCTGGTAAAAGTCAGATTTCTTTGTCTCAGATCTTCCTCTAGCCTTGTTCTTCTTTCGAGAGTTCCCTTGTGCTGCCTCAGTTGGATCTCCTTCACTTGACAGGGGGGTGCCCGAGCAGCGACCCTCCCCAGCTCTAGCCCAACTCCTACTTACCTGCCAGGTGAGATACTATGATCATGAAGGTGCTTCTCCCAGGGCAAGGCTCACCCATTGCACTCTGGGTGTGCTGCCCCTGCGATTTCCCCAAATGTGGGAAACTTGACTGCAGAATTTGTGTTTCCCCTGGTCGGCTCTCGTATAATTCAGATCTCTTTGTCTCAGGTCTCTCTACAGCCTAGATTGCTGTCTGTTTCCACTTCTTTTTTCTTGAGCCCCTCCCTTTTATACCCTTGTGCACTATCCTGACTTCTCCTCCTGTCTGCTTTCTTTGTGCCTTCCAATGCACAATGCAAACTACACACCCTTTTACTTGCCTTACAGAGCAGCTCTGGAGCTGTTACAGTGCCCAGCTGCTGTAAGAAATCAGCTTGAATGCTTCAGGGGCTGGGGCATTGTCAACATGAGCCCCACACCGAAGGAGGGTGGGGGTGTTTAATGCGAACTAAGGGTCATCCAAGCGCCGCAAAAGGCCGCCATGCCCTGCATACCCCTTTTCTCTTTTCATATGCAGATGAGGGATCCAGCCAACTTTGGCCCACTGCTTGGATGACATCACCGTATGCAAATCCGTCTTCTGCAGAACTTCCCCCAGGAATGCTTGTACTAGTTGTTGCATTTGGTTTGTTGTTTGGGGGTGCTTCAGTATTAGGCAGCCTTCTGCCCTCCCATGTTCATCTGAAAATATGTGTTCTCCCTGCAGTTGTTGTCCCCAGATGAGAGTTCCCTTGTGCTGCCTCAGTTGAATCTCCTTTACTTGACAGAGATGTGCCTGAGCAGCGGCCCTCCCCAGCCCTATCCCAAATCATACTTATTTTGCATAGGCGATACCATGGTCATGAAGATTGTTCTCCCAGGGTGAGGTTCATTCATTGCATTCTGGGTATGCTGACCCCTGTGATTTCCCCAAATGTGGGAAACTCGACTGCATTATTTGTGGTAGTGGGGGACTGTGTTTGTGCTTTCCTCTGGTCAGCTCTGGTAAAAGTCAGATTTCTTTGTCTCAGATCTTCCTCTAGCCTTGTTCTTCTTTCGAGAGTTCCCTTGTGCTGCCTCAGTTGGATCTCCTTCATTTGACAGGGGGTGCCCGAGCAGCAATCCTCCACAGCTCTGGCCCAACTCCTACTTACCTGCCAGGTGAGATACTATGATCTTCACTGTTAGGGCAATCAGGATGTGGAATTCCCTGCCAGGGAAGGTGGTAATGGCGGACTCTGTAATTGGATTTAAAAAAGGAATGGATACATTTCTGAATGAAAAAGCTATCCAAGGTTATAATACTTAAAATATCAACATGGTTAATCCGGGGGTAACATGAGTTGTAGCAGCTAACTAGTCATAAAACATTATTCAGCAAGTATGTAGAATCATCACAACTTAAAACAGGTTGAACACGATGGGCAATTTGCCTCTATTCAACCTCAAAAACTATGTTACTATATGTTACTATATTACTATGTTACTGTAGTATACAGAACACCACAATGCAATGAGCAGTGATAGTGAGCACTGATGAGGATACTAGAACTGACACTGAGCAGCAAGATGCAGCACTGGACTATTAGTAATGTACTGTAGTATGCTGAGCACAACAATGCAGCACAAGACAATGAGCAGTGATACTGAGCACTGATGAGGATACTACTGAGAACTGACACTGAGCAGGAGAGACACACTACTAGTATTACTGAGCAGCAATAAGTATCCACTGATACTGAGCACTGATATTGAGATTTCCACTGAGAGAACATAGCCACGTCCTCTCCGCTCTCTCTTCAATGCACGAGTAAAAATGGCGGCAACGCGCAGCTCTTTATATGGAATCCGAATCTCGCGAGAATCCGACAGCGGGATGATGACATTTTCCCTTGTTCAGGTTTTCCGAGTCAGGCGGGAACAACCGAGCCTGCCTCGGAGGAGGAGTTCGTGGGGTTCGTGGGGAATTCGGTTCTCGGAGAACCGAACCCGCTCCTCTCTACCTTATACCCATCAATTTTTTTTATTTTCAATCTAAGCCCCTGCAGTTTTCTGTAAGCATCTGCTTTGCTATGATGATCAACAAGTCACAAGGGCAAACACTCAGGGCTTGAGGTGTAGATCTTAGGACCAGCTGCTACAAGCATGGCAGAGGTGTCACTATCACTGGTGACACCCAGAGAGGTGGCGAGGGAGATTGTAATGCAGTGCGCGCAGATAAGCAGCGCAATGGTAAAAAGGAGGCATGGTTTCATAGGTAGGGGCGTGGCCTGGTGGCCTGAATCTACATTTTGTTGCTCCGGGTGTCCCGGGGGTTGGGGGCTGCACCGGGGACTAGTGTGTGAGTGGTGCTGGCTCCTGCACAGTGACATGGCATGGCCACTAGAGATGTGCACCGGAAATTTTTCGGGTTTTGTGTTTTGGTTTTGGGTTCGGTTCCGCGGCCGTGTTTTGGGTTCGAACGCGTTTTGGCTAAACCTCACCGAATTTTTTTTGTCGGATTCGGGTGTGTTTTGGATTCGGGTGTTTTTTTCAAAAAACCCTAAAAAACAGCTTAAATCATAGAATTTGGGAGTCATTTTGATCCCAAAGTATTATTAACCTCAATAACCATAATTTCCACTAATTTTCAGTCTATTCTTAACACCTCACACCTCACAATATTATTTTTAGTCCTAAAATTTGCACCGAGGTCGCTGGATGACTAAGCTCAGTGACCCAAGTGGCCGACACAAACACCTGGCCCATCTAGGAGTGGCACTGCAGTGTCACGCATGATGGCCCTTCCAAAAAACACTCCCCAAACAGCACATGACGCAAAGAAAAAAAGAGGCGCAATGAGGTAGCTGTGTGACTAAGCTCAGCGACCCAAGTGGCCGACACAAACACCTGGCCCATCTAGGAGTGGCACTGCAGTGTCACGCAGGATGGCCCTTCCAAAAAACACTCCCCAAACAGCACATGACGCAAAGAAAAAAAGAGGCGCAATGAGGTAGCTGTGTGACTAAGCTCAGCGACCCAAGTGGCCGACACAAACACCTGGCCCATCTAGGAGTGGCACTGCAGTGTCACGCAGGATGGCCCTTCCAAAAACACTCCCCAAACAGCACATGACGCAAAGAAAAAAAGAGGCGCAATGAGGTAGCTGTGTGACTAAGCTCAGCGACCCAAGTGGCCGACACAAACACCTGGCCCATCTAGGAGTGGCACTGCAGTGTCACGCAGGATGGCCCTTCCAAAAAACACTCCCCAAACAGCACATGACGCAAAGAAAAAAAGTGGCGCAATGAGGTAGCTGTGTGACTAAGCTCAGCGACCCAAGTGGACGACACAAACACCTGGCCCATCTAGGAGTGTCACTGCAGTGTCACGCAGGATGGCCCTTCCAAAAAACACTCCCCAAACAGCACATGACGCAAAGAAAAAAAGAGGCGCAATGAGGTAGCTGTGTGACTAAGCTCAGCGACCCAAGTGGCCGACACAAACACCTGGCCCATCTAGGAGTGGCACTGCAGTGTCACGCAGGATGGCCCTTCCAAAAAACACTCCCCAAACAGCACATGACGCAAAGAAAAATAAAAGAAAAAAGAGGTGCAAGGTGGAATTGCCTTGGGCCCTCCCACCCACCCTTATGTTGTATAAACAGGACATGCACACTTTAACCAACCCATCATTTCAGTGACAGGGTCTGCCACACGACTGTGACTGAAATGACGGGTTGGTTTGGACCCCCACCAAAAAAGAAGCAATAAATCTCTCCTTGCACAAACTGGCTCTATAGAGGCAAGATGTCCACCTCATCATCATCCTCCGATTCATCACCGTGTACATCCCCCTCCTCACAGATTATCAATTCGTCCCCACTGGAATCCACCATCTCAGCTCCCTGTATACTTTGTGGAGGCAATTGCTGCTGGTCAATGTCTCCACGGAGCAATTGATTATAATTCATTTTAATGAACATCATCTTCTCCACATTTTCTGGAAGTAACCTCGTACGCCGATTGCTGACAAGGTGAGCGGCGGCACTAAACACTCTTTCGGAGTACACACTTGTGGGAGGGCAACTTAGGTAGAATAAAGCCAGTTTGTGCAAGGGCCTCCAAATTGCCTCTTTTTCCTGCCAGTATACGTACGGACTGTCTGACGTGCCTACTTGGATGCGGTCACTCATATAATCCTCCACCATTCTTTCAATGGTGAGAGAATCATATGCAGTGACAGTAGACGACATGTCCGTAATCGTTGGCAGGTCCTTCAGTCCGGACCAGATGTCAGCATCAGCAGTCGCTCCAGACTGCCCTGCATCACCGCCAGCGGGTGGGCTCGGAATTCTGAGCCTTTTCCTCGCACCCCCAATTGCGGGAGACTGTGAAGGAGGAGCTGTTGACCGATCAAGTTCCGCTTGACTTGATAATTTTCTCACCAGCAGGTCTTTGAACCCCTGCAGACTTGTGTCTGCCGGAAAGAGAGATACAACGTAGGTTTTAAATCTAGGATCGAGCACGGTGGCCAAAATGTAGTGCTCTGATTTCAACAGATTGACCACCCGTGAATCCTGGTTAAGCGAATGAAGGGCTCCATCCACAAGTCCCACATGCCTAGCGGAATCGCTCTGTCTTAGCTCCTCCTTCAATGTCTCCAGCTTCTTCTGCAAAAGCCTGATGACGGGAATGACCTGACTCAGGCTGGCAGTGTCTGAACTGACTTCACGTGTGGCAAGTTCAAAAGGTTGCAGAACCTTGCACAACGTTGAAATCATTCTCCACTGCGCTTGAGACAGGTGCATTCCACCTCCTATATCGTGGTCAGATGTATAGGCTTGAATGGCCTTTTGCTGCTCCTCCATCCTCTGAAGCATATAGAGGGTTGAATTCCACCTCGTTTCCACTTCTTGCTTCAGATGATGGCAGGGCAGGTTCAGGCGTTTTTGGTGTTGCTCCAGTCTTCTGTACGTGGTGCCTGTACGCCGAAAGTGTCCCGCAATTCTTGTGGCCACCGACAGCATCTCTTGCACGCCCCTGTCGTTTTTTAAATAATTCTGCACCACCAAATTCAAGGTATGTGCAAAACATGGGACGTGCTGGAATTTGCCCAGATATAATGCACGCACAATATTGCTGGCGTTGTCCGATGCCACAAATCCACAGGAGAGTCCAATTGGGGTAAGCCATTCTGTGATGATCTTCCTCAGTTGCCGTAAGAGGTTTTCATCTGTGTGCGTATTCTGGAAAGCGGTGATACAAAGCGTAGCCTGCCTAGGAAAGAGTTGGCGTTTGCGAGATGCTGCTACTGGTGCCGCCGCTGCTGTTCTTGCGGCGGGAGTCAATACATCTACCCAGTGGGCTGTCACAGTCATATAGTCCTGAGTCTGCCCTGCTCCACTTGTCCACATGTCCGTGGTTAAGTGGACATTGGGTACAACTGCATTTTTTAGGACACTGGTGAGTCTTTTTCTGAGGTCTGTGTACATTTTCGGTATCGCCTGCCTAGAGAAATGGAACCTAGATAGTATTTGGTACCGGGGACACAGTACCTCAATCAAGTCTATAGTTGGCTCTGAAGTAATGATGGATACCGGAACCACGTTTCTCACTGCCCAGGATGCCAAGGCCTCAGTTATCCGCTTTGCAGCAGGATGACTGCTGTGATATTTCATCTTCCTCGCAAAGGACTGTTGGACAGTCAATTGCTTGGTGGAAGTAGTAAAAGTGGTCTTACGACTTCCCCTCTGGGATGACCATCGACTCCCAGCAGCAACAACAGCAGCGCCAGCAGCAGTAGGCGTTACACTCAAGGATGCATCGGAGGAATCCCAGGCAGGAGAGAACTCGTCAGAATTGCCAGTGACATGGCCTGCAGGACTATTGGCATTCCTGGGGAAGGAGGAAATTGACACTGAGGGAGTTGGTGGGGTGGTTTGCGTGAGCTTGGTTACAAGAGGAAGGGATTTACTGGTCAGTGGACTGCTTCCGCTGTCGCCCAAAGTTTTTGAACTTGTCACTGACTTATGATGAATGCGCTGCAGATGACGTATAAGGGAGGATGTTCCGAGGTGGTTAACGTCCTTACCCCTACTTATTACAGCTTGACAAAGGCAACACACGGCTTGACACCTGTTGTCCGCATTTCTGTTGAAATACTTCCACACCGAAGAGCTGATTTTTTTGGTATTTTCACCAGGCATGTCAATGGCCATATTCCTCCCACGGACAACAGGTGTCTCGCCGGGTGCCTGACTTAAACAAACCACCTCACCATCAGAATCCTCCTTGTCAATTTCCTCCCCAGCGCCAGCAACACCCATATTCTCCTCATCCTGGTGTACTTCAACACTGACATCTTCAATCTGACTATCAGGAACTGGACTGCGGGTGCTCCTTCCAGCACTTGCAGGGGGCGTGCAAATGGTGGAAGGTGCATGCTCTTCACGTCCAGTGTTGGGAAGGTCAGGCATCGCAACCGACACAATTGGACTCTCCTTGTGGATTTGTGATTTTGAAGAACGCACAGTTCTTTGCTGTGCTTTTGCCAGCTTAAGTCTTTTCATTTTTCTAGCGAGAGGCTGAGTGCTTCCATCCTCATGTGAAGCTGAACCACTAGCCATGAAGATAGGCCAGGGCCTCAGCCGTTCCTTGCCACTCCGTGTGGTAAATGGCATATTGGCAAGTTTACGCTTCTCCTCCGACGATTTTTATTTAGATTTTTGAGTCATTTTTTTACTGATCTTTTGTGTTTTGGATTTTACATGCTCTGTACTATGACATTGGGCATCGGCCTTGGCAGACGACGTTGATGGAATTTCATCGTCTCGGCCATGACTAGTGGCAGCAGCTTCAGCACGAGGTGGAAGTGGATCTTGATCTTTCCCTATTTTTGGAACCTCAACATTTTTGTTCTCCATATTTTAATAGGCACAACTAAAAGGCACCTCAGGTAAACAATGGAGATGGATGGATACTAGTATACTTATGGATGACGAGTGACTGACGACACAGAGGTAGCTACAGCCGTGGACTACCGTACTGCGTCTGCTAGTATAGAGATGATAATTAATGATATAAAAAAAAATATATATATAACTACTGTAGGTATATATAATATAATGACGGACCTGGTGGACACTGTCAGCAGACTGCTAAACTACTAGTATGAAGAAGATAGAAAAAAACTTCCACCACAGGTAGGTAGGTATACAATTATGGACGAGCACTGACGACACAGAGATAGCCACAGCCGTGGCCTACCGTACTGCGTCTGCTAGTATAGAGATGATAATTAATGATATAAAAAAAAAAATATATATAACTACTGTAGGTATATATAATATAATGACGGACCTGGTGGACACTGTCAGCAGACTGCTAAACTACTAGTATGAAGAAGATAGAAAAAAAAACCCACCACAGTTAGGTATACAATTATGGACGAGTGACGACACAGAGGTAGGTACAGCCGTGGACTACCGTACTGCGTCTGCTAGTATAGATAATATACTAAATATATTACTACTGTAGGTATATAATATAATGACGGACCTGGTGGACACTGTCAGCAGACTCCTAAACTACTAGTATGAAGAAGATAGAAAAAAAAACCCCACCACAGGTAGGTATACAATTATGGACGAGCACTGACGACACAGAGGTAGGTACAGCCGTGGACTACCGTACTGCATCTGCTAGTATAGATAATATAATAAATATATTACTACTGTAGGTATATAATATAATGACGGACCTGGTGGACACTGTCAGCAGACTGCTAAACTACTAGTATGAAGAAGATAAAAAAAAAAACCCACCACAGGTAGGTAGGTATACAATTATGGACGAGCACTGACGACACAGAGATAGCCACAGCCGTGGACTACCGTACTGCGTCTGCTAGTATAGATAATATAATAAATATATTACTACTGTAGGTATATAATATAATGATGGACCTGGTGGACACTGTCAGTAGACTCCTAAACTACTAGTATGAAGAAGATAGAAAAAAAAAAAACCACCACAGGTAGGTAGGTATACAATTATGGACGAGCACTGACGACACAGAGATAGCCACAGCCGTGGACTACCGTACTGCGTCTGCTAATATAGAGATGATAAAGATGAAAAAAAAAATATAACACTACTGCAGGTAAATATTTATATAATATATGTATGACGGACCTGCTGGACACTGTCAGCAGAATGCATTTATAGAATAAAAAAAAAACACCACAGGAGTGTTTAACTTTTTCAGGCAGACAATATACTGGTGGTCACACTGGCAGCAAAAGTGTGCACTGTACTCCTGCTATAACTGCTCCCCAGTCTCCCCCACAATTAAGCTGTGTGAGCAGTGAGCACTCAGCACAGTCAGATATACATAGATGATATATCATGCAGCACACTGAGGCTGAGCACAGATATGGTATGTGTATCGTTTTTTTTCAGGCAGAGAACGGATTATAAATAATAAAACTGGTGGTCACTATCAGCAAAACTCTGCACTACTGAGTACTCCTGACAAGTTCAACTGCTCCCCAAATTAGTAGTAAATCAAATGTCACTCGTCTCTATCTTCTAATCTAAACGGAGAGGACGCCAGCCACGTCCTCTCCCTATCAATCTCAATGCACGTGTGAAAATGGCGGCGACGCGCGGCTCCTTATATAGAATCCAAGTCTCGTGAGAATCCGACAGCGGGATGATGACGTTCGGGCGCGCTCGGGTTAACCGAGCAAGGCGAGAGGATCCGAGTCTGCTCGGACCCGAGCAAAAAAGGGTGAAGTTCGGGCGGGTTCGGATTCCGAGGAACCGAACCCGCTCATCTCTTATGGCCACCCAGCATGACGCCTCCCTTCTTGACCATGCTGTAATTGCAGTCGCACTGCAGTTCAGCGTGATCATAAAAAATGGTGTAGCCTCCTGCTGGTGCAGACTGTATGTGCGCGCAGGAAGCCGCCACCATTTTTGTGATCACAGCGGCTGAATGTGATGTCATACAGCTGCTGTGACCACGCCCCCTGTGTCTCCTCCATTGCAGACCCCATTTTGAAGCCTTGCCCCCGCACCGCTCCATCCCTGACTTGGAAATGGAGTGTTGCTGACCCCCCTCTCCCCCCCTGCCCCGATTGACAGGCAGAGGCGATCGCATTCTCTGCGGGGTGCCGCAGAAAATGCAGGCACATGCGTATGCTCTTAGCAATGTTTGCAGTTGGATCACTTATTGTGATTGCAATCCAACCTGAATCAGGCCCTATTACCTATCACAATGCGCTGCGGGCAGTACAAAATTGGTTTAATATAGGAGAAAAACCCCCAGACCTGTGCTCCTTAACTGTACCTGGTGGCTAGTGGAGCGGCTGCCCAGTAATCAGTGTCCACGCCAGTGCGCACACGGTCCACCCCCTACGGCCACGCTCCCCTTCATCAGCGGCCTCGTGATCCGGAAGGGCGGTGTGTGTGTGACTGACCTTAGGAAGAAACCGGAGCCTCCGCTGCAGTGACCCAGCAACCAGGGCACGGGAGTATACAGCGCCGCTGGGAGTGATGAAGCTGCAGTAAAGATGTCTATTAGACCTAGCCTGCTGCAGCCCTTGTAGATTCTCATAAAACAAGTTCTTCTTTTCTTGTCAAAATGAATAGCTAAGAATTGGCTTCCTGAGGCAGGCCCCTGTTAAGTGGCCTGCTACTGAAGGCACCAACTACAAACTGAGCTCCCTGTTCATGGAAGCGGGGTTATAGAGGAGGATGCGCTGAGCATCTTGGGAACAGTCAAAAGCTTTGAGTCGGTTGGTGCCTCAGATCAAGATCCTACTCTACACCCCAATGTGAATCCTTGTGGAGTCCTGTGTACCCCACAGAAGAAATTAATGTGTCACACCCATTGGCAGCAACCTTAGAATAGCTGCTGATGGGCACAATTGAGAAAGGAAGGGGGGGGGGACATTTGAATCCAGCACATAGATGCAATTCAAATATGTAATTTGTACCTTCCTATTTTAAAATATAATGGATGAACTTCACCCTGTGAGAACAATCTTCATGATCAAGAGATCTCATATGCAAAATAAGTATGAGTTGGGATAGGGCTGGGGAGGGTGGCTGCTCGGGCAGCCCCTCCCCCATCAAGTTAAGGAGATTCAACTGAGGAAGCACAAGGGAACTCTCGTCTGGGGACAACAACTGCAGGGAGACCACATCTTTTCAGATGAACATGGGAGGGCGGAAGGCTGCCTAATACTGAAGCACCATCAAATATCAAACCATATGCAACAACTAGTACAAGCATTCCTGGGGGAAGGTCTGCAGCAGACGGATTTGCATACGGTGATGTCATCCAAGCAGTGGGCCAAAGTTGGCTGGAACCCTCATCTACATATGAAAAGAGAAAAGGGGCATGCAGGGCATGGCGGCCTTTTGCGGTGCTTGGATGACCCCTAGTTCGCATTAAACACCCCCACCCTCCTTTGGTGTGGGGCTCATGTTGGCTATGCCCCAGCCCCTGAAGCATTCAAGCTGATTTCTTGCAGCAGCTGGGCACTGTAACAGCTCCAGAGCTGCTCTGTAAGGCAACTAAAAGGGTGTGGGCCCTGCAGCACTACCTGTAGTTCGCATTGTGCGTTGGAAGGCACAAAGTAAGCAGACGGGAGAAGTCAGGATAGTGCGCAAGGGCATAGAAGGGAGTGGCTCCAGAAAAGAGAAGTGGAAACAGACAGCAAACTAGGCTGGAGAGAGACCTGAGACAAAGAGATCTGAATTATACGAGAGCCGACCAGGGGAAACACAAATTATGCAATCAAGTTTCCCACATTTGGGGAAATCACAGGAGCAGCACACCCAGAGTGCAATGGGTGAGCCTTGCCCTGGGAGAAGCACCTTCATGATCATAGTATCTCACCTGGCAGGTAAGTAGGAGTTGGGCTAGAGCTGGGGAGGGTCACTGCTCGGGCACCCCCCTGTCAAGTGAAGGAGATCCAACTGAGGCAGCACAAGGGAACTCTCGAAAGAAGAACAAGGCTAGAGGAATATATGAGACAAAGAAATCTGACTTTTACCAGAGCTGACCAGAGGAAAACACAAACACAGTCCCCCACTACCACAAAAAATGCAGGCGAGTTTCCCACATTTGGGGAAATCACAGGGGTCAGCATACCCAGAATGCAATGAATGAACCTCACCCTGGGTGAACAATCTTCATGACCATGGTGTCTCCTATGCAAAATAAGCATGATTTGGGATAGGGCTGGGAGGGCCGCTGCTCAGGCACATCTCTGTCAAGTAAAGGAGATTCAACTGAGGCAGCACAAGGGAACTCTCATCTGGGGACAACAACTGCAGGGAGAACACATATTTTCAGATGAACATGGGAGGGCAGAAGGCTGCCTAATACTGAAGCACCCCCAAACAACAAACCAAATGCAACAACTAGTGCAAGCATTCCTGGGGCAAGGCCTGCAGCAGATGGATTTGCATATGGTGATGTCATCCAAGCAGTGGGTCAAAGTTGGCTTCAACCCTCATCTGCATATGAAAAGAGAAAAGGGGCGTGCAGGGCATGGCGGCCTTTTGCGGTGCTTGGATTACCCCTAGTTCGCATTAAACACCCCCACCCACCTTTGGTGTGGGGCTCATGTTGGCCATGCCCCATCTCCTGAAGCATTCAAGCTGATTTCTTGCAGCAGCTGGGCACTGTAACAGCTCCAGAGCTGCTCTTTAAGGCAAGTAAAAGATTGTGTGGGCCCTGCAGCACTACCTGTAGTTTGCATTGTGCATTGGAAGGCACAAAGTAAGCAGACGGGAGGAAAAGTCAGGATAGTGCACAAGGGTATAGAAGGGAGGGGCTCAAGATAAAAGAAGTGGAAACAGACAGCAAACTAGGCTGGAGAAAGACCTGAGACAAAGAGATCTGAATTATACGAGAGCCGACCAGAGGAAACACAAATTATGCAGTCAAGTGTCCCACATTTGGGGAAATCGTAGGAGCAGCACACCCAGAGTGCAATGGGTGAGCCTTGCCCTGGGTGAAGCACCTTCCTGATCATAGTATCTCACCTGGCAGGTAAGTAGGAGTTGGGCTAGAGCTGGGGAGGGTCGCTGCTCGGGCACCCCCCTGTCAAGTGAAGGAGATCCACCTGAGGCAGCACAAGGGAACTCTCGAAAGAAGAACAAGGCTAGAGGAAAATCTGAGACAAAGAAATCTGAGTTTTAACAGAGCTGACCAGAGGAAAGCACAAACACAGTCCCCCACTACCACAAATAATGCAGTCGAGTTTCCCACATTTGGGTAAATCACAGGGGTCAGCATACCCAAAATGCAATGAATGAACCTCACCCTGGGAGAACAATCTTCATGACCATGGTATCTCCTATGCAAAATAAGTATGATTTGGGATAGGGCTGGGGAGGGCCGCTGCTCATGCACATCTCTGTCAAGTAAAGGAGATTCAACTGAGGCAGCACAAGGGAACTCTCATCTGGGGACAACAACTGCAGGGAGAACACATATTTTCAGATGAACATGGGAGGGCAGAAGGCTGCCTAATACTGAAGCACCCCCAAACAACAAACCAAATGCAACAACTAGTGCAAGCATTCCTGGGGGAAGTTCTGCAGAAGACGGATTTGCATACGGTGATGTCATCCAAGCAGTGGGCCAAAGTTGGCTGGAACCCTCATCTGCATATGAAAAGAGAAAAGGGGTATGCAGGGCATGGCGGCCTTTTGCGGCGCTTGGATGACCCTTAGTTCGCATTAAACACCCCCACCCTCCTTCGGTGTGGGGCTCATGTTGGCCATGCCCCATCCCCTGAAGCATTCAAGCTGATTTCTTGCAGCAGCTTGGCACTGTATCAGCTCCAGAGCTGCTCTGTAAGGCAAGTAAAAGGGTGTGGGCCCTGCAGCACTACCTGTAGTTTGCATTGTGCATTGGAAGGCACAAAGTAAGCAGACAGGAGGAGAAGTCAGGATAGTGCACAAGGGTATAAAAGCGAGTTTCCCACATTTGGGAGAATCACAGGGGTCAGCATACCCAGAATGCAATGAATGAACCTCACCCTGGGAGAACAATCTTCATGACCATGGTATCTCCTATGCAAAATAAGTATGATTTGGGATAGGGCTGGGGAGGGCCGCTGCTCAGGCACATCTCTGTCAAGTAAAGGAGATTCAACTGAGGCAGCACAAGGGAACTCTCATCTGGGGACAACAACTGCAGGGAGAACACATATTTTCAGATAAAAATCTTGGTCATGCTCTGGTTTCTCTTCAGAACGAACAAATCTTTCGCCTTTTATTAAAGATTTCCGTGGAGAGGAGCAAAACCGAGTTTTATCTCAATTTTTGCATGCCCCATCTTTTTGGGGTTTCTTTTATCGGTTTAAAGATAGAATGAGTGTGCTTTAATGTAAGCTCATTTGCATAGAAATGACAGTAAATGTTTGTTTCTTTTCAAACAGAACTTTCTTGACCATGCTACTTGCTTGAAAGATCTGGGAGCACATGGAATACAGTACAAACCATGCTTATAGCAA